>NW_025198782.1:0-803 GCF_004010195.1 Chiloscyllium plagiosum
CAGTGAGTCCTGGAACACCGTGAGCAGTGAGTCCGGAAACACCGTGAGCAGTGAGTCCCGGAACATCATGAGCAGTGAGTCCTGGAACACCATGAGCAGTGAGTCCCGGAACACCATGAGCAGTGAGTCCTGGAACACCGTGAGCAGTGTGTTCTGGAACACCATGAGCAGTGAGTCCTGGAACACTGTGAGCAGTGTGTCCCGGAACACCGTGAGCAGTGAGTCCCTGAACACAATAAGCAGTGAGCCCCGGAACACCGTGATCAGTGAGTCCTGGAACACCGTGAGCAGTGTGTTCTGGAACACCGTGAGCAGTGTGTCCCGGAACACCGTGAGCAGTGAGTCCCGGAACACAATAAGCAGTGAGTCCCGGAACACCGGGAGCAGTGAGTCCTGGAACACCGTGAGCAGTGTGTTCTGGAACACCGTGAGCAGTGAGTCCCGAAAAACCGTGACCAGTGAGTCCCGAAACACCGTGAGCAATGAGTCCCGGAACATCATGAGCAGTGAGTCCCGGAACACCATGAGCAGTGAGTCCAGGAACACTGTGAGCAGTGAGTCCCGAAACACCATGAGCAGTGAGTCCCAGAACACCGTGAGCAGTGTGTCCCGGAACACCGTGAGCAGTGAGTCGTGGAACACCGTGAGCAGTGAGTCCCGGAACATCATGAGCAGTGAGTCCCGGAACACCGTGAGCAGTGAGTCCCGGAACACCATGAGCAGTGAGTCCCGAAACACCATGAGCAGTGAGTCCCGGAACACCGTGAGCAGTGTGTCCCGGAACACCGTGAGCAGTGAGTCCC
>NW_025198782.1:4924-5740 GCF_004010195.1 Chiloscyllium plagiosum
GTGAGCAGTGAGTCCCGGAAAACCATAAAAACGGGTCCCGGAACACCGTGGACAGTGTGTCCTGGAACACCGTGAGCAGTGAGTCCCGGAACACCGTGGACAGTGTGTCCTGGAACACCGTGAGCAGTGACTCCTGGAACACCGTGAGCAGTGAGTCCCGGAACACCATGAGCAGTGTGTCCTGGAACACCGTGAGCAGTGACTCCTGGAACACCGTGAGCAGTGAGTCCCGGAACACCATGAGCAGTGAGTCCTGGAACACCGTGAGCAGTGAGTCCCGGAACACCGTGAGCAGTGAGTCCCGGAACACCATGAGCAGTGAGCCCCGGAACACCGTGAGCAGAGTGACCCGGAATACCGTGAGCAGCGAGGCTCGGAACACCGTGAGCAGTGAGTCCCGGAAAACCATGAGCAGTGTGTCCAGGAACACTGTGAGCAGTGTGTCCCAGAAAACTGTGAGCACTGAGTTCTGGAACACCGTGAGCAGTGAGTCCCGGAAAACCGTGAGCAGTGTGTCCTGGAACACTGTGAGCAGTGAGTCCCGGAAAACTGTGAGCACTGAGTTCTGGAACACCATGAGCAGTGGGTGCCGGAATACCGTGAGCAGTGAGTCCCGAAAAACCGTGAGCAGTGAGTCCCGGAACACCGTGAGCAGTGAGTCCTGGAACACTGTGAGCAGTGAGTCCCGAAACACCATGAGCAGTGAGTCCCGAAACACCATGAGCATTGAGTCCCGGAACACCGTGAGCAGTGAGTCCTCGAACACCGTGAGCAGTGAGTCCTGGAACACCATGAGCAGTGAGTCCCGAAACACCA
>NW_025198783.1:0-5740 GCF_004010195.1 Chiloscyllium plagiosum
AGGTTCAGAAAGGGTGCAGAGGAGATTTATCAGCATGCTGCCTGGACTGGAGGACAGGATTTATGAAGAAGATCTGAGGGAGTTAGGACTTTTCTCATTGAAGATGAGAAGTGACTTGATAGAGGCGTACGAGGTGATGACAGTCCGAGATAGAGAGGATGTCCAGAGAATTATCCCATTGTGAAAATGGCTATCACTTGGGGGCATAATTTAAAGGTGATTGGAGGAAAGTTCAGGGGAGTTGTCAGAGATAGGTTCTCTAAATAGAGAGTGGTGGATGCATGGAATGCACCGCTAGGGATTGTAGTATAGTCAGTTACATTAGGGATATTAAAGTAACTCTTTGATAGGCACATGGATGATAGTAAAATGTAGTGTCTGTAGATCATAGTTTGATGTCAGAGTAGGATAAAAGTTCAGCACATCATTACGGGCCGAAGAACCTGTCGTGTGCTGTATCATTCCATGTTCTGTGTTCTATATAGGAAGGGTTACAATGGCACACAGATGTTTCAGAAACTGGAGAGGATGAGATCTGGAGGAAGAGACACAGATAGGACGTGTTGCTTGGAATGTCAGAGGCAGCAATTGTCTGATCAGGAACAGACGACCCTGGTTCTGAGGGTTCTGGGAATTGGACAGGGTTTCACCAGGAAGGAGGACCAGAGAGCCACAGGAGGTTACAGAAATGTGGAGCCTACAGGTGTTAATGGAGATGGGGAGGTTGGGAGGGATGGAGCAGTTTACAGGGATTAGGATATTGGTAGGATGGAGTGGTTTACACAGACAGAAAGTGCTTTAGAAGCATATCACAGAGATAAAGAGGGTTGTACAAATTGAAAGAACAAACAGAAGTATGTAGGCTAGTCAGACTGAAGATGTTTATAGATATAAGAAGGCTTCTTTTTCCTGAGTAGAGCCTTAATATCCCTCACCAGCCAGCGATCCCGAAACCTGCTAGTTTTTCCCTTCAACCTATTAGGGACATACTGAGCCTGGATTCTTGAGATAACACTTTTCAAAGCCTCCCATTTGCCATTAATTCCTTTTTATTCAAACAGTCTCACCCAATCAACGGTAGTCATGATTTGGAGATGCCGGTGTTGGACTGGGGTGGGCAAAGTTAAAGGCCACACAACTTCACGTCCAGCAGGTTTATTTGGATGCGCTAGTTTTCGGAGCGCTGCTTCTTCAGCGGTGGTTGTGGAACACAGTCATAAGGCATAGAATTTATAGCAACAGGATTGATGTCATAGAATGTAATATTAAACAAATTTAGATTATGTCTTTCATTTTTTGGAATGATCAAAAGCGCTTCCAAATCTATTTGGACTATAAACTGGTGCTGTGTGATTTTTAGCTTCACCCAATCGGCCTCTGATAGATCATGCCTCATGGCCTCAAAACTGGCCCTGCTCCAGATGAGCACCTTAATCTGTGGACTTGTTCGATGTTTTTTCCATAACTATGTGAAATCTCAGACAGTTGTGGTCACCGGACACAAAGTGCTCTCTGACTGACACTTTAGTCACTTGCCTGGCCTCGTTTTCTGAGGGGAGGTCCAGTGTTGCAGCCCCCTGAGTAGAGTTAGGCCTTCTTCATCTTGATGTAGGGAATGTTCCTGGGCACATTGAACAAATTTCACCTCGTATGGGCCTTTTACTCTCTGGGTGGCCTGGTCAATCCAGGGGAAATCAAAACCTCCAAACAATACTTCTCTATTATTCCTACTATTATCACCAATCTCTCAACACATCTGCTTCTCTAGTATCAGCTGGCTGTTTGAGGGTCATAACACAGTCCCAACAGTTTGACCATCCCCTTTTTGTTGATAACTTTCAAACATATAGTCTTATTTGATAATCCCGAAGGGGTATCCTCTCTAAGCACTGTTGTTATGTCCTCCCTTATCAAAAGGGCAGCTTCCCCTCCTCACTTACTTGTCCTTCTGTCACGCCTGCAGCTTCTGTATCCTGGAACACTGAGCTGCCAGTCCTACCCTTCTCTCAGCTATGTTTCTGTTATGGCTATAATATCCCAGTCCCCAGAACCAATCCATGCTCTGAGCTCGCCTGCCTTAAAAGTCAGGTCTCGTGTTTTGAAATAAATGCCCGTTAAACTAGAAATCTTTTTCCTTCCTTTACTGTACCTCTGGATATTCTGAATAGGAAACTTGCTCTTGATGGCTAATGTTTTTTTTTCCCCCTGACTGGTCAATGATCCCACTCTTATTCAGAGTCTGAACCTCCAGCCAAACCAGTTTACACCCTTCTGGTGAAACACTAGCAAATCTCCCCCCAGGGATAATGATGCATCTCTGGTTCAAGTTCAACCCATCCCCTTGTACAGGTCACCTCTGCCCCAGAAGAGATCCCAATGTTCCAAGAACTGAAACCCCTGTCTCATCCACCTGCTCCGCAGCCACACATCCATCTGGCCTAAGTTTCTATGTCTATCCCCACTTGCACGTGGCACTGGGAGTAATCCAGAGATCACTACCCTTAAGGTCCTGCTTTTTAAGTTCTTACTGAACTCCCTGCACTAATTTCACAGGAAACCATCCCTTTGTCTACCTTGGTCAATCGCACCATTGTGCACAATAGCCTCTGGCTGTTCACCCTCTCCGTCCTGAATGTTCTACAACTGTTCAGAGACCCCCTTGACCCTGGCACACGGGAGGCAACACACCATCCTGGGGTCTCTTGTGCAGCCACGCAGTCTCCTGTCTGTCCCCCTCACAACTGAGTCTCCTATCAGTATCACGATCATTGGACAGGATGTGACAAACATGGGCTGGAAAGAACCATCTGCGTTTGGGTCTATATTTGCAAAGTGAGAACATTTTAAAGTAATAGAGTGAAAATTCAGAGCCAGTGTGTGCATGAGGATAGAATAACAAAGGCAGCAAATCCAGCATATACTGATCAACCAATATCTTGAGTTTGACAAAGAAATTACAGTGCAATAAAACCAGGTGAAGCCATTCACAAGCCATTGCAAGGGGGTCCTAAAATGAGGTTCAAACAATGGTCACAAAATATCCTTGGCAGATAGTGTTTAGGAAAAGCCACGCGGTATTTTACCAGTACAGTTAGAGTAAGAGGATTACTGGGGAAAGGGTGGGGCCTGTTAGAAATCAAAGGGAAAATCTGTGTATGCAGCCAGAGGAAGTAGGTGAGGTCTTCAATGAATACTTCCCATCAGTATTGACAGAGGAGAAAGAAATTGTTGCAGGGCATTTCAGTCGGGATGGTGAGGTTCTCGAACATGTTAAGATCAAGCAAGCTGGTGTAAATATGGGTAAAACCTCAGTGTCCAATGAACTATATCCCAGTCTACTTTGGGAGCCAAGGGAGGAGGTTGCTGGGGCCCAGGCAGATATATGTAATACTCTGCTGACTACAGGTGAAGTGCTGAATGACTGGAGGATAGCGAATGTGGTTCCTTTGTTCAAGAAGGGCAGCAGGGATAGGCCAGGTAATTACATAGAACATAGAACATTACAACATAGTACAGGTCCTTCGGCCCTCGATGTTGCGCCACCCTGTTATACTAAGCTGAAGCCCATCCCACCTACAGTATTCCATGTACGTCTGTATGCCTGTCCAATTATAGAGCAGATAGTCTGACAGCAGGGAGAGGGAAATTACTGGGAACAATTCTGAGGAACAAGAAGTATCAACATTTGGAAAGGCAGGAATCGATGAGGGAAAGTCATTACGGTTTTGTTAGAGGTAGATACTGTCTGATGAATTCAGGTGCGTTTTTTGAAATGGTGTCTAAAAATATTAATGAGGGTAGTGCAGATGATGTGGTTTGCATGGAGTTCATTAAAGCCTTTGACAAGATCCCACATGGAAGGCTGGTCCAAAAGGGAAGAGCCCATGGGATCCTAGGCAAGTTGGCAAATTGGATCCACAATTGGAGGGTTGTTTGTGATGAGAAGCCTTTCACCAGCGGGTGTACCACAGGGATCTGTGCAGGAACCATCGCTGTTTATTATATACATTAATAACTCGGATGTGAAAGCAGAAGGTATCATTTTCATGTTTGCAGATGACATCAAAGGTGAGGGTGTTGTACACAGTGAGGGTGATGGTGTCAGTCTGCAGTCTGAAGGTTGACGCTGGGACAGAATTTCAAGACAGGAATTTAAATAGAAAAAGCAGGCAAGAGCACAGCAGGCAATGAGGGGAAACTGATGAACTAAGCTGCATTTATTTTGATGGAAAAGGCCTGACAGGAAAATCGCATGTACTCAACGCATGGATGGGAGCATGGGACTAGAACACCATAAGTATTATAGAAACACAGCTCAGGAAGGGACATGACTGGCAGCTCAATGTTCCAGGAGACAAATGCTACAGGAAGGATAAACTGGGAGGCAAGTGAGGTGGCGGAGTGGAGGTTTAGATTTGTGAAAACATAACTGCAGCACTAAGTGAAAATATTGCTGGGGATCGCCCAGTGAAGATATATGAGTGGAACTGAGAAATAGGAATGGGTCATCAGTTTGGTATGACTGTAATACAGGCCCCCAATAGTCAGCGGGAAATTGAGCAACAATTTTGTCGGGACATCTCAGGTATTTGTAAGAATGAGAGGGCTGTAACGGTCAGGGAGTTTAACTTTCTAAACCGAGACTGAGACTACCAAAATATTCTGAGCTTGGATGGGAGGGAATTGTTCAGTATGTTCAAGAAAACGCGATCAGTCAATATGTAAATGACCCGACTGGAGAAAGACGTAAAACCTGACTTCGTTTTGGGAAGCAAGGTACGGAAAAGTGATTGAGGTGTTAGTGGGGGGGAGCATTTTTGAAAAGTGACCACAATTCTATTAATTTGAAAACAGCTATGGACAATTGATAGGCCTAGTCCACAAGTGAAAGATCAAAATTGTCCTTGCCCCATTCCAGAAGGTATTAGTTAAGAGATTTTAAAAGTTGATATTTGGAGGCTATTTACATGCAAAGGGAGAAAATGAGAGTTCAGGGCCAGCATATTCCTGTTAGTGTGAAAGACAATGCTGACACAAGTAGAACACACTGAATGACTGGGAATATTGAAGTTATGGTCAAGAAAAATGGAACACATGTCATATATAGCCAGCTGGATTAAGGGAATCTCTTGAAGACCATTGCGGGTGGATTAATACACTTAAGTGGGAAATCAGGTGGGCCCAAAGGGGACCTGAGAAAGCTTTGGCAAACAAGGTTCAGGAAAATCCAAAGAGTTTCTACAAGAATATTAACAAAAAAGATTAACTCAGGACAAAATGTGGCCCCTTAAAGATCAATGGCGCCATTAAAGTGTGGAATCACAGGAGATGGGTGACATCTTAAACAAAACAAAAATCACATTACAACTTATTGCGGAACAAAGGCTAGGGAAGTAAGGAAATAAACAGTGATATATTCAAAAGAGTCCACATTACAGAGCAAGAGGTGCTGGAGGATTTAAAATCCATAAAAACAAGACAATTTCTGGGAACTAATCAAGTTTGTCCCTGGATATAGGAGGGAGTTAGGGACGAAATTAAGGATTCCCTCGCAAAGATATTTCTATCACTGACAGCCACAGGTGATGAGCTGGGAGCCTGGAGGGTGACTAATGTTGTGCCAGTATTTAAGAAAGGCAGCAAGGGAAAGGCAGGGACCTAAAGACCAATTTGCTCGAAGTCAGTCGTGCGAATGTTGTTGGAAGCATTTCTGCTGGACAGGGGTTACATGCATTTCAGA
>NW_025198784.1:0-2660 GCF_004010195.1 Chiloscyllium plagiosum
CTGTCTGCGTGGAGTTTGCACATTCTCTCCATGCTTGCGTGGGTTTCCGACAGGTGCTCCGGTTTCCACCCACAGCCCAAAGATGTGCAGCTTATGTGAATCAGCCTTGCGTTGTTCAAGAAAGGGAATAGAGATAATCCTGGGAATCACAGACCTGTCAGTCTTCTGTCTGTGATGTGCAGATTATTGGAGACTCTGAGTTATAGGGTTTATGATTCCTTAGAAAACCATAGTTTGATTAGAGAAAGTCAACATGACTTTGTAAAGGACAGGTCATGCCTAACAAATCTTGTTGAATCCTTTGAGAATGTGACAAAACATTTATGGTTCATTGAGAAAGTACAGAGCATGGGATACAGTGAAACCTGCCTGTCTGGATACAGAATTCCTGGCCCATAGAAGACAGGATGATGACAGATGGAAATCATTCAGCCTGGAGCTCAGTGACCAGTGGTTTTCTGCAGGGAGATGTCAAAAAATCTCTGTTCTTTGTGATTTTATGAATGACTTGGATGTGTGAGTGAAAGAGTGGGTAAGTAAGTTTGCCCATGACACGAAGGTTGGTGGAGTGGTGAATAGTTTGGATGTCTGCTGGAGGTTACAATGGGACATTGACAGGATGTAGAGCTGGGTTGAGAAGTGGCAGATCAAGTCAAATCTGGAAAAGTGTGAATTGATGCATTTTGGATGGTGAGACTTGAATGCAGAATACAGGGGTAAAGGAAGAATACTGAATAGTGTGGAGGAACAGATGAATCTTGGATTTCATGACCAGAGATCCATCAAATTTGCCACTAAGCTGGTAGTGTTGTTAAGAAAGAATATATTGTATTGGCTTTCATTAGCTGGGGGATTGAGTTTTAAAGCCATGAGGTTATGCTGCAGTTCTATACAGGCCTGTTTAGATCCCCATTAGAATATTGTGTTCAGTTTTGATCCCCTCATTACAGGAAGGATGTGGAAGCTTTAGAGAGGGTAAAGAGGAGATTTACCAGGATACTACCTGGTCTGGAGGGCATGTCTTATGAAGAAAGGTTGAGAGAGCTAAGGCTTTTCTCATTGGAGTGAAGAAGAGTGTGGTGTGATTTGGTAGAGATGAACAAGATAGTGTGAGGCAAAGATAGACTGAACAGTGAGAGACCTCTTTATCCCATGGCATACATGGTACAAGGGAGCATAATTGTAAGGTGATTGGAGGATGCGTAAGGGGAGATTTCAGATGTAGGTTCTTTACATAGAGAGTGGTGGGTGGGTGTAATGGGACATTTTAACAGACTCTTAGATAGGCACATGGATGATAGCAAAATGAAGGGTATGTAAGTTCGTTTGATCTTACAGTCGGTTAAAAGATGGGCATGGCATCATTGCCGAAGTGTCTTGTGCTGTACTATTCTGTGTTCTACGTTCTGTATGGTAAACTGGGTAATAAGCTCAGATCAATGTAAAAGGATATGGCATTCAGGAGGAGTGGTGTCACAGGTTGACAGGTTGGTGAAGCAGGCGTTTGGGATGGTTACCTTCTTTGGGCAGAGCATTGAGAGTAAGAGTTGGAATGTTATGTTGTATCTGTACAAGACATTGGCGAGGCCTCCATAAAAGCATTGTTGACCAGTAGGAAGTACTCATCTGGTTCACTTACGTCCTTTAGAGAAGAACATCTGACATTCTAACCTGTTCTGGCCTGCACGTGACACCAGAACCACAGCAATATGGCTGACTCTGTGCTATACTCTGGGTCATTAGCAGTTGGGCAAAAAATGTTGGTCCAATCAGTGACATCCTCATCCCATGAATGAATAAATAAAAATACATATATCCCTCCCTACCTCCAGCTGCAGCTGCAGCAATCCGTACTGGCTTTGTAACACCGTTCAGACCCTGACCACTCTCTGTAACACTCTCACCACCTCCAGCACCTTCACCTCTCCCAGTTCCTTTTGTGACATAAAACCTTGACAATTATTCCCTCTTCCATCTGACCTCCTCCTGAGGGCAGACCCTTTGCAATCCCGTTAAAACTTACTCCTAAAACATTCTCTCACTTCAGAATTTTAAGTACTTTTTGGTGATCCTCTAAGCCCAATAATCTAATATGATCCGTTTTACTTGAGTGTGGGACAGATGGGGATTTCTTGCTGAGGATTTGTCTGTTTCAGTGGAATGTCCTTTTGTTGAGTGATTTACACTGCCCCTTCAAATGTTTTCCACTGTTCATTGACGGGCACATATTTCAGTCTGTTTAGCCTATTTACCTTGGTCAGTTCTCCTCTCAAACTCATGTTATTGGTTATTTTTGTTTCTAGTTGTAGCTTGTCCTTTCTGTGATTCACTTTAAAACTTTATATTTCTTTAAATTGCACTTTATCACTATTTCGCAGAGGATCTCTCCAGGTGACATTATTCATTCACGAAGTTTCATCACACAACGGTCGCTCTGAGATAGTTCTGTCCTTAGCCAGTTGCACAATGTGTTATTCAAAGAAACACTGAAAACTAATTCTCTGAACTCCTCTTCCAATATCACTCTTGCCAGTGTGACTGTCCCACATTTTGTGAATATTGATGTTCCCCAAAATTATCACAATGTGTTTGTTAAAAAAATTCCAATGAGTTCCTGTGTAATGCAGTTATGAGCAACGGAATGCTGTTCGGTGGCTAAA
>NW_025198784.1:3123-5740 GCF_004010195.1 Chiloscyllium plagiosum
TTTACCTTGGTCAGTTCTCCTCTCAAACTCATGTTATTGGTTATTTTTGTTTCTAGTTGTAGCTTGTCCTTTCTGTGATTCACTTTAAAACTTTATATTTCTTTAAATTGCACTTTATCACTATTTCACAGAGGATCTCTCCAGGTGACATTACTCATTCACGAAGTTTCATCACACAACGGTCGCTCTGAGATAGTTCTGTCCTTAGCCAGTTGCACAATGTGTTATTCAAAGAAACACTGAAAACTAATTCTCTGAACTCCTCTTCCAATATCACTCTTGCCAGTGTGACTGTCCCACATTTTGTGAATATTGATGTTCCTCAAAATTATCACCATGTGTTTGTTAAAAAAATTCCAATGAGTTCCTGTGTAATGCAGTTATGAGCAACGGAATGCTGTTCGGTGGCTAAAACTGTTCTGCTGCTTGTGTCCTTGGCAACTAGTAGCCGGAATTTACATTCAGACTGATTCTACTTCATGATCTGAGGTCAAATGCTTTCCCTGTGATGCCTTTCTTAGTGTTACCCATTTTGCCTGAGTTTCCGCAAGGTTATGATCCATTGAGTATTTATGTCCACCTTTTGTTCACCCTGTAACCATATCTTTCTTGTGTCTAAACCTCTTCTATCTCAGTGTCACAAATCCATTTGCCTTATTGATAAGACTTCATCCATTCAAAAAAGAACATAATTTCCTCTTTTCCACAATTTCCTGTCACAAAACTATTCACTGATGTACGGTTTTAGTTAATCGCTGTCCCTTCCTGTTTCTTTCTGTTTGCCTTCAGCCACATCCCCATGCTGTTCTGATGCTTCACCTTTTCTCTTTGGATTTGGAAAGCTGCTTTCAACTGGACCCTGTCCCAGCATCCTCTCTGTCAGTTTAAAGCCCTGTCCATAAACCTACTGACATGATTGGCCAGGACACTGGTCCCAGCACGGCTCCAGTGGGACCATCCTATTGGATATTTTTATAAATCAGGTAGGGGATGTGAGTGTCTCTGGCTGACCAGCCTTTCTTGCCCAGCCCTAGCTGCCCATGAGCTGAGTAACTTGCTTGGCCATTTCAGAGGGCAATTGAGATGCAAATACTTTGCTTGTGGGTATGTCGTGCAGACCACGTGAGGATGATCAGATCTTGTTGTCGAAAGGACAAGTGGGCGGTACAGTGGCTCAGTGATTAGCACTCCAGCATCACAGCACCAGGGTCCCAGGTTTGATTCCAGACCCGGGCGACTGTGTGGAGTTTGCACATTCTCCCCGTGTCTGCGTGAATTGCCTCCGGATGCTCTGTTTTCCTCCCACAGTCCCAAGATGCGCAGGTCAGGCGAATTGGCCATGCTAAATTGCCCATAATGTTAGGTGCATTAGGTCGAGGGAGATGGGTCTGAGTGGGTTACTCTTGGGCCGAAAGGCCTGTTTCCACACTGTATGGAATCTAATCTAAGGGATTGGGATATTTGTACATCAGCAATGGTTTCGTATTTATTTATGGATTGTTAATTGCTATTTTTAAAATTATTGATTTTAAATTCCACCTTATCTTATGTTGGGATTCAAACCTGCCTCCCCTGAACGTTAGCTGAGGTTTTGGACAAATGCCCTAACAATAATGTTACTAGGCCATCACTTCACCTGCTCACTGGTTACTCATCCCTGAGCACTGACACATGAAGCTAAACCATTCTTTCAACATGATTGTGTGATCCTGAAGTCTTCCAGCACTCCAGTGATATCACTTAGTCTCTCTCCATGTGGTATCCCTCACTATGTGGGTCCAATTGCTGCCTCTGTCACTGTCTCTCTCTTGCAGTTACTCCAGATCCTGAGTCAACAGAATTCTCCACTCCAAAGAGACGCAACATCACAGGCCAGGGATGGAGACTGGGATTTTTCAGATCTCTGTGGGACACATTTCCATTCTCCTTGTGTAACCCTCACTGCATCAGTCTAATTTCCTATTCCGTCTATTTCACTGTCTCCTGTAGGTACTCAGGAAGTTGCTGACTCAATAGACTTCCCAACTGCTGTGTGTCTCATCCATCACCTCATTGAAGATGGTTGGTCAGCCAGAGAGACAAAGGGCAGGGAGATCTGGAGTCTTCAATAAATCCTGCAGTGATGTAAGATCACTCACAGTGCACAGAGAGCAATGAGAGGGTTCAAAACATTGGCTAACAAGACATGATATAGATACAGTGCTGGATGGGGAGCACAGTACAGACACACGCCATGCTCAATCACCACATCTACTTTAACTTATGTTGCACTGAGACAGCATCGGGAGTTCAGTGTTATCAATCCAGGCCTGCGCTGCCGTAGTGAACATGAGTACAACAGTGGTTAAAGCAGGCCTCCGACGAGAAGTTGGGAATGCTGCCTGGGATATTTCTGTTCTGTGTTCTCCGTCCAATATTGTACTTAGACTCATTACTCTGCAACACTGTATCTATGGCATGGCTTCTGCACCAGTGTCTTCAGTCATTTTTAACTCATATAACAGTAATTGTCCAAGTAACCTGCTCCATTCCCGATAGTCCCTCCACATATTTGAAACATACTGCATTCCAGACTACCATCCCAATCGCTGTGACTTGCTTCAGTGTCTACAACATG
>NW_025198785.1:0-5741 GCF_004010195.1 Chiloscyllium plagiosum
ACGGAGAGACAGAAAGGGAAGGAAACAGAAACAATGTGAGAAGTCAGTGGGAGATTTGGAGAATCATCATTCGGGATCAGATGTGCAAAATGAGAATCAGGAGATAAATCAGCAGAACAAGTTCGCAGAGCAAAAGATTAAGGGAAACATGAGCAGGAAGAGGGAGTGCAAAATGGGAGACTCGATAAATTGGGAATGAGAATGGGCGGATGATGAGGGACAAAAAACACTTCCACATAGAAAATGGGGCCAGATTGAGAACAAACAGAAAATCAGCAGTGTTATTGTCGAGTGAGAAACCAAGAGGAATATCAACAGAGGGTTTGAGTGTCGGAGAAGAAATAATAGCGACCATACGTGTAAAGGGAGAGACCAAGAAGGAACATGAGCTGAGCCAGTCAGTGTTGACTCAGAGACAGAGAAGAACATCAGCAGAGAGAGTAAGGAACAGTTAGTGACCAAAGATTACATTCACCGAGAGAGGGAGTCAGTAGTGAGGGACAAATGGGAAAATGATCACGGTGTGAATGATGGCTGAGTGATCGAGGGACATATGAGTGACATTCAGTAACATTATCGTCCAGAATGTGAGCAGTGGGAAAGCAAGAGGGACAAGAGCAGCAGGACAGATAGTGGAGTGAAAGAACAGGAGGAACCTCAGTGGGAAGAGTGAGTGTGGAGTGAGACACCAAGAGGAAGAGGAGCAGAGAAATGGAATTTAGTTGGTGAGGCAGCGTGGAATTTCAGCAGAGAGATTGAGGGTAGACTGGAAGACAAGGATGAAACATCAGCCAAGTGACTGAGTACATTCTGAGGGACAAGAGCAATATGAGCAGAGAGTGTCTGTGCAGAGATAGAGACCCAGGAAACCAAGTATAAAGAGTTAGTGAGGAATGAGAGAGAAAGAAGAAGATTAATAGGGAGGTGGAGTGAACAGAGGGAGGAAGAGTTCGCTTGCACAGTAAGTGTACGGTCTGACCAAGAGGAACATCAGCACAGAGACTGAAGTGTTGAATGAGGCCATTGACCCTGAGAAAGGTCAGTGCCAGTGGAGAGGGTGAGTCACTGGGATAGGGAGAACTCGGCAGGAAAGATGATGTCTCAAAGAGGTTCTGCTGAGCAGAGCCATGGAATCCCAATGACCGATTGAAAACCAATAAAAGACAAGTTGCGTATGAAGAATGGTGCTAAATGTGACAGAATTTGAAAAGACCAACAACTCAAGACGAGACATCCATGAGGTACCAAAGCAGAACTGTACTGCAGTGCAATCTACAACGTCAGGATCCAGCAGATTCCCAGTTAACCATTCCCATTAAGCCAGGAGATTTCCCTGGTTCAATGAAGAGTGCAGGAGAGCATGCCAGGAACAGCACCAGGCTTGAGGTGTCACCCTGTCAAACTACCAAACAGGACTACTTGCTTCACAAACGGCACAAGCAGCAAGTGATGGACAGAGTTAAGGGATGCCAAACGAAGGGACCAGACCTAAGCTTTACTTATCAGTCCTGCTGTGTCCAGTTGTGAAATGTGGGGGTCAAGTTTTTAAAAACTCATTGGAGGAAGAGGCAGCACAAGTATCCTTATCCTCAATGATGGAAGAGCCCAACACATCAGGGAAAAAGATAAGACTGAAGCATTTGCAGCAACCTTCAGCCAGATTGGCAGCGGGTAATACATCTCAGCCTCCTCCAGTGGTCACTAAAATCACAGGCACCAGACTTCAGCAAATTTGATACACTCCACCACATCAAGAAACTGTGGGAGGCACTGGATAGTGTAAAGGCTGTGGGTTCTGACAATGTTCAGAGTCAGAGAGTCACACAGACATACAGCATGGAAATGGACACTCCGGTCCAACTCGCCCATGCTGACCAGTTATCCGAAATTAATCCAGTAACTTCAATCCTACTGAAGACTTGTGTTCCAGAACATGCTCCTCCCCTAGTCAGTCTGTTCCAGTGGAGCTATCACACTGCAATCAAAAATCGCCAAGGTATACAAAAGGCAGGATAAATCCAACCCAGCCAAATAGTGCCTCATCAGTCTCCTCTGCATCATCAAAGTGATGGAAGCTTCTATCAAGCAGCACCCGCTCAGCAATAAGCTGTTCAGTGACGCTCAGTTTGGGTTCCTCCAGGGCAATTAGGTCAGGAACTCATCAGAACTTTGGTTAAAACATGGACAAATAATTCCAGAGGCAGGGAGAGTTGAACAGCTCATAACATCAAGGCCATATCTGAACAAGCGTGGCATCAAAGGGACCTTGGCTAAACGGGAACCAATGGGTATCATGGGGCACATTCTCTGATGGTTGGAGTCATGGTCGAGAGTGTGATGCTGGAAAAGCACAGTCGGTCAGGCAGCGTCCGAGGAGCAGGAGAATCAATGTTTCAGACGTAAGCCCGGAATCAGATTTATGCCCGAAACATCGATTCTCCTGCTTCTCGGATACTGCCTGACCTACTGTGCTTTTCCAGCACCACACTCTCCAATCTGATCTCCTGCATCTGCAGGCCTCCCTTTCTCCTGGTTGGAGTCATACCCCACCCTCCAGGAGAGGAAGGCAGGTGGTGCACCAGTCTCCTGTGACTATTCTCCTCTCTAACAGGTTTACTGTTTTGGATACTGTTGGAAGGGATAGCCTTTCGGGGGGAGGATAACAGCAGCAGCCAGGCCTGGGGCACTACAACTGGCTCTGCTGTAAACTAAGGGCGGGCAGAGTCCAAGGGAGTGATAGTTGGAGGGGACTTGCTAGTTCGGGGCACAGACAGGCATTTCTCTGGCTGTGTTGGAGACTCCAGGATGGTGTGTTCCCTCCCTGGTGACAGGGTCTCTGAGCCGCTGCATGACATCCTCAAAGGGGAGGTTCAGCAGCCAGAGTCATTGTGCACACAGGTAGGAAGAGGGATGGGGACCTGAGGAGGGAGTACAGGGAGTTAGGAAAGAGGCTGAAAAGCAGGACCTTGAGGGTAGTAATCCTTGAGTTCGTCACAGTGCTACATGCTAGTGAGGCCAGGAATACAAGATAGGACAGAGGAATGTGTGGCTAAGGAGCTGATGCAGGGGGCAGGGTTTCAGGTTCTTTGATCATTGGGACCTCTTCTGTGGCAGGGCTGACCTGTACAAGAAGGAGAGGTTGTACCTAAACTGGAGTGGAACCAATATCCTCGCAGGGAGGTTCGCTAGTGCTAATCAGGAGGGTTTCAACTCGAGTGGCAGGGGGCTAGGAACCAGAACAGCAGGTCAGGAAATGGAAGGATTAGGGAGAAGGGAGATGCTCGGACCAGGAAATCAGAAAGGAAGGTCAGGCAGAGACAGGGAAATGAACACGATGGGACCGATGGGCTGAAGTGTGTTTAATTCAACACAAGGAGCATCATAGGGAAGGCAGATGAGCTTCGAGCCTGGATCAGTATATGGGACTATGGTATAGGGGCCAATACTGGGGTTGGTTGACGGAGAGGCAGGACTGTCTGCTCAGCATTCTGGGGTTTTGCTGTTCTGGACGAGATAGAGAGGGAGGTAGAAGACTCGGAGGAATGACATTACTGATCAGGGAGAATGTTGTTACTCTGCACTCAGAGAGGGCACAGTGGAGGCTCATCCACTGAGGCAGTACGGGTAAAGCTCAGATATCACTCTGATGGGGTAATACTGTAAACCCTTGAACTGCCATTGAGACATTGAGGAACAAATACGTCAGCTGTTTATGGAAAGATGCAATAAAAACAGAGTTGTCAGAGTGAGTGACTTTAACTTCCCTAGTATTGACTGGTACATCCTAAGAACAAGAAGCCCAGATGGGGCAGAATTTGTTAAGTACATCCAAGAGGTTTGTTGAAACAGTATGTGGATAGTCCAATGAGAGGAGGGTCCGTACTGTACCTTGTATTGGCAAATGAGCCTGGTCAGGTGACAGACCTTTCAGTAAGAGAGCATTTTGGAAACAGTGATCAGAACTCCTGCTGCTTGACATTCAATGATGTTCCAGTAGCTGAATCAACATTGTGGGCTCACCACATAAACACAGTGGCTACAAGAGCAAGGCAGATGCTTGGAATATTGCAGTGAGTAATTCCCTTCCTGACTCCCCAAAGCCTGTCCAACATCTACGAGGAACTAATCTGGAGTGTGATGGAATACTCCCCACTTGCCTGGGACGGTGCAGCTCCAACAACCCTCAAGAAGCTTGACACCATCCAGGAGAAAGGGGCCCACTTGATTGCACCACATTCACAGGGATCCACTCCTTCCACTATCAACATTCAGTCGCAGCAGTGTGTTCCACATCCAAGATGCATTGCAGAAATTTGCCAAGATCCTGAGACAGCAACTTCTAAACCCATTACTACTTCCCATCAAAAACACAAGGGCAGCAGATATTTGGGAACCCCACTCTTTGAGTGTTGCCTCTGAGTCACTCACCTTCCTGACTTGGAAATATTTCATCAAAATTCCCTGTCTTTGTGTCACATTCCGGGAATTCCCTCCCTAAGTGCATTGTCGGTTAATCTACTGCCTGTGACCTGCAGTGGTTCGACAAGGCAGCTCAGCACCATCTTTTCAAGGGGAACTCAGGACGTCAATAAATGCTGTCCTGCCAGCAATGTCCATGTCCCGCAACAAAATGAGACTTGGCAGGACATTGTAACAATTCCTGAAGAAGGGCTTATGCCCGAAACGTCGATTCTCCTTCTCCTTGGGTGCTGCCTGACCTGCTGCGCTTTTCTAGCAACACATTTTTAAGCTCTGATCTCCAGCATCTGCAGTCCTCACTTTCTCCTGGGACATTGTAACAAGGATTGCACTGAGAGGCAGGAGGGCAGACAGATAAGATCAATCTCAGAGCAGGCCCAGAAATAGATTGTGAGCGGAAGATTTCAAAGAGCTGTGCAAACCCGGGTCAGACACTAATGTGAAAGTCGAGTCCTAGGGGAAATAGTCAGCAAGTCTGTAGAATCAGACCAGGAGATGTATGACCAACACTAACATCTCAACCAGAGCGTGACCAGGAAAGCAATAACTTTCTGTTGAGAAAAATAGGAATTGCTGGAGAAACTGGGCAGGTTTGGCAACATCTGTAGAGAGAAAGTGAAGGTAATGTTTCAAATACAGTGATCCACCATCAGAACTGGTATTAGCCAGGAAAAGACAGAGTTTGTGTTTGATATGGGTTGCCAACCTACCTAAAGCAACGGAAACAGACATTTGAGTAAAGCAAGGGAGAAGTCTGAGATGGACCAGATAAGATTAGACAAGATGCCCTACAGTATATAAACAAGCCCTTAGGCCCAACAAGTCCACACTGACCCTCCAAAGAGTAACCCACCCAGACCCATTCCACGACGTATACCCCTGACTATTGCACCTAACACTATCGGCAATTGAGCATGGCCAATTCTCCTGACCTGCACATCTTTGGATTATTGGAGGAAACCAGAGCACCCGGACGAAACCCCCGCAGACACAAGGAGAATGTACAAACTCCACACAGACAGTCCCCCAAGGCTGAAATCGAACCCAGGTCCCTGGCACTGTGAGGCAGCAGTGCTAACCACTGAGCCACCGTGCTGCCCATGAAGGAAAGAGAAGTGGGGTATTGATATTATTTCAGTCCCAAATGAGAGAGGGTAGCAGCATTGACAATGATATCAATGTCCCGGAGAAAGACCTGTGGGGAGGGTCTGGAGTAGCACAGTACAAGAAATGTTCCACATACCCCACAAAGAGACAGGAAT
>NW_025198786.1:0-1235 GCF_004010195.1 Chiloscyllium plagiosum
CCCGCTCTCTGCCAGTAGCAATAAGCAGTGACGACATCCCCATACTGTTTCCTCGAAACTGTCTGAGGACGATCAACAATGTGTATTCCAAGCAACAGTCTGTCAACACATCCCCCCTCTGTTCACCTTGCTTTGGCCTGTGTTCCCATCCCCACGTTATTCCGCTGGCAACAGCCTTTGCCCTCATCCCACTTTGTTGTCCTGGAAACAATCTGTGAACCTATCCCCACTCTGCCTCTCTAGCAACGGCCTGTGGCCACATCCACACAATAATCTTCTGAAAACAACCTGTGATCCCATCCCCGGCCTATGAGTGCATCTTCGCTCTGTTCTCTGAGCAACGACCCGTGACGCCATCCTCTTTCTGTTTCACCAGGAACTGCCGAGGAATACATTCCCACTCTCCTCTCCGAGCAAATGACTGTGATCCCATCATCAAAGTGTTATTTTGGCAACGTACTGTAAACATACCCCACTCCGTTCCCCGAGCAACAGGTTGAGAACTCATCCCAAATCTATTTACCTGGACATGTGCTATGAACCCATCCCCGCACTTTTCTCGAACACTTGTACCCCGACGAATTGATTGTGACTTGTTATCCATCCAGTTCCCTGAGCAACGTCCTGTGAACCCATTCCCCCTTTTCTCACAGCAAAGGCCTGTAACCCTATACCCACTTTGTTCTCCTCTCAACAGTCTGTCATGGTATCCCTACTCGGTTGCGTGAACTACGGTCTTTGAAGCCATCCCGCACTATTCTTGTAACAATGGTGTGTGAACCCAATATGTTCTATTGTCCTTGCAATGACCTGTTCCAGGAGCAATGGAATGTGAACCCATCCCAACTAAGTTCTCCTCGCAATGGCCTGTTACCCTATTCTCACATTGTTCCACAAACAGCTGCTTGTGTACCAATCCCTCTCAGATCCTCCGGAAAATATGTGTGCTTCCATCGCCACTCTGTTCTCCCAACAACGGCCTGTCACCGTGTTCCCGACTCAGCTGACCGAAAACGATCTTTGAACGCTTTCCTTCTTGGTCCCTTGAGCAACTGCCTGATGACCCATTTCCATTTTATTTCCCAACCAACAGCCTGTGAATGCGTCCCCATACCGTTCTCCCAGCGTCTGTCTGTGATCCCATCCACACTCTGTTTATTTCGAAACGACCTGTGGCCCCCATCCCCCGACTGTGAGCTGAGCCTGTGAACCCTTACCCACTCTGTTCTCCTTGT
>NW_025198786.1:1744-5741 GCF_004010195.1 Chiloscyllium plagiosum
TTTCCCTGGAAATGGCCTGTGACCTCATGCTCACTTTTATCCCCTCGCAATGGCCTGTGAATCCATCACCCCGACTGTTACTTGCGAACGCGGCCCCACTCTGTTCTCCTCGCAACTGCATGCATCCCCATCCGCGCTCTGTATTGCTGTCGGTGACCTGTGAATCAATCCCCACTCTGTTTCCTAAGAAAAAGCCTGTGATACCATCTACACACTGTCATATGAGCAGCTACCTGTAAACCCACCCCACTCTGTAGTCTGAACAACGACCTGCGACTCCATTCTCCGAACTGCTCTCCTGGGAACAGCCTGTGAACCTATCCTCAGACTGTTCTCTCTGCAATGGCCTGTAACTGCAACCCTGCTCTGTTCCTCTAGCAACGTCCTGTGAACCCATTCACAAAATGTTCTCTTGGCAACGACCTCTAACTGCATTCCTGCTCTCTTCCACTGACAATGGCGTGCAAACACATTGCAATCTGATCCCTAGCATCAGCCTGTGAACTCATTTCCGCTCTGTTCGCCAAGCAACGATCTTTGACTCAATCATCACTCTGTTTTCCTGACAACAGCCTGTGTCTCAATCACCACTCGATTCCGCTGGAAACCACTTGTGAACCCACTCCTACTTTGTTGTTCAAACAACTGCCTGCGTCCTACTGTGTTCCCATAGCAACATTCTTTTACTCCATTCCCACACTGTTGTCCGAGAAACGGCCTGTGAACGCACTCGCACTGTAGTCTCCCAGCAACGATCTGTAAACGCAGCTCCAATCTTTTCCCCAAGCAACGGCTTTTGAATGCGTCCACACCGTGATTTCCGAGCAACTGCCTGCGACCCCAAACACACTGTTTTGCGATAGCAACGGCCAGTGAACCCTTCTTGCGAACGCGGCCCCACTCTGTTCTCCTCGCAACTGCATGCATCCCCATCCGCGCTCTGTATTGCTGTCGGTGACCTGTGAATCAATCCCCACTCTGTTTCCTTAGAAGAAGCCTGTGATACCATCTACACACTGTCATATGAGCAGCTACCTGTAAACACACCCCACTCTGTAGTCTGAACAACGACCTGCGACTCCATTCTCCGAACTGCTCTCCTGGGAACAGCCTGTGAACCTATCCTCAGACTGTTCTCTCTGCAACGGCCTGTAACTGCAACCCTGCTCTGTTCCTCTAGCAACGTCCTGTGGACCCATTCACTAAATGTTCTCTTGGCAACGACCTCTAACTGCATTCCTGCTCTCTTCCACTGACAATGGCGTGCAACCACATTGCAATCTGATCCCTAGCATCAGCCTGTGAACTCATTTCCGCTCTGTTCGCCAAGCAACGATCTTTGACTCAATCATCACTCTGTTTTCCTGACAACAGCCTGTGTCTCAATCACCACTCGATTCCGCTGGAAGCCACTTGTGAACCCACTCGTACTTTGTTGTTCAAACAACCCCCTGCGTCCTACTGTGTTCCCATAGCAACATTCTTTTACTCCATTCCCACACTGTTGTCCGAGAAACGGCCTGTGAACGCACTCGCACTGTATTCTCCCAGCAACGATCTGTAAACGCATCTCCTCTCTTTTCCCCAAACAACTGCTTTTGAATGCGCCCATACCGTGATTTCTGAGCAACTGCCTGGGACCCCAAACCTGCTACTTTGCGATAACAACGGTCAGTGAACCCTTCCACACTCGGTTCCCCTCGGAACGGCCTGTGATACCCATCCCTACTCTCGCCCGAGCAACGGCCTGAGAAATAATTCACACTGTGTTCTCGTAGCAACGGTTTGTAACTACATTGACACTTTTTTCCACAAGCAATGGCCTATGAACCCATCGTCGCTGTGATTTCTTAGCAATTGACTGCCACCCCAACCCTGCTGTTTCGCGATAGAAACAGCCAGTAATATTTCCCCACTGTATTGACCTCCCAATGGCTTGTGTCCTCATCCCCATGTGTTCACCTCACAATGCCTTGTCAGCCCATTCCCCCAATTGTTATCCGACCAATGAACTGTGAACCCAGTCGCACTTTGTTCTCCTAAAATCTGTCGCAAACCACATCCTTGCCCTGTTTCTCCAACAATGACTTGTGACACAATGCCCACTTGGTTTCCATGGCAGCGGCCGAGAACCCCATTTCCATGTTGTATTCCGAACAACTGCCTTTAAATCCATTATCACTTTGCTGTGCTAGCAATGGAACGTAACCATCCCCACGCTGTCCCCAAAAAAATCCAGCAGATTTGCTGAACTGACTTACTCTTCATTCATATTAGTGTATTCACATATATCCCAGTGAGAGAGCAAACCAAACAGTGAGAGAGCAACCAAACCGTCTGACCAGCCTGTCAATACAATTCCACACAGTTCCCCGGGTAACGGCCTGTGAAACCAACACCACTCTGTTCCCCTAGCGACTGTCTGGGACCCCATCTCTGCTGTGACCTCCTCAGAACTGCTTGTGAGCGCATTCCAGCTGTGTTCCGAGAGCAATAACCTGTCAACACATCCCCTCGACGTTTTCCCGAGCAACGGGCTGGAACCCATCCCCTCTCTGTTCCACAAGCAAAGTCCTGGGACACAATTCCTACAATATTCACTTAGAAACGACCTGTGACCTCAGTCTCACTGTTTTCCTGACAACTGCCTTGACAACATCCCTGCTTTTATCTCTTCGCAACTGACTGTCACCCAGTCTCCACTCTGTTTTCCAGCAAAGACCTTTGAAACCAACTCCGCTTTCCTTGCCTGGCAACTGCATGTGACCCTGTCTCCTCCTTTTTTTGCCTCACAACTGCATGTGACCCTATCCCCTCTGTGTTCTATAGCAAAGAACTCCATCCTTAGCAACACCGTGTGGCTCCATCCCCTCCCTGCTCACCTCGCAACAGCCTATGGCTCCAACACCACTTTATTCTCCGAGCAACGGCCTGTGAAGCCAACTACACAGTTTTTCCTGAGTAGCGACTGTTGAAACTGTCTCTACGCTGCTCTGGTAGTAATAGCCAATGGCCCCATCTCCACTCGGTTCAACTAGCATTAGCCTGTGAACTTTTAAACACTCTCGATTACCCGTGATACAATGTTCACTCTGTTTCCCTAGCATCCTCTACCTTCACTGTTTTCCTTGCAAATGCCTGTAAACCCATCCCCACTCTATTTTCAGTGCTACGGCCTATGAACCCATTCTCCTGACTGATCTCCAAAAAACGGGCAGTGAACTCATGTCCACACTGTACCCGTGCAACTGCTTGTGATTCCATATCCGTCTTTCTTTTTCCGATGCAACTGCTTGTGACTCCATCGACACTGTGCTCCCATGGTAACGGTCTGTTAGCCCATCCTCATTGTTTTCTCCCAGCAAAGGCCTGGAAACCGTCCCCTTTCTTTTCCCCAACAACAGCCTATGACCCAATAACCGCTCTGTTCCCCGAGCAACGATCTGTGACTCAATCCCCACTCTGTTCCCCTAGTAACTGTTTGTGACCCCATCCTATCTCTGTTCTGCTGCGACGACTTGTGAACCCACCCCCATTCTGTTGTCTGAGTAACAGTCTGTGAACCAATTCCTCGATTTGCTCTTCTGGGAACGGCCTGTGAACACATGCACAGACTGTTCTCTCAGCAATGGCCTGTAACTGCAACGCCACTCTGTTCCCCAAGCAATGACATTTTGCTCAACGTCACTCTGTTTCCCTAACAATGGTCTGTGACCCCATTCCCACTCTGCTCCCCCAGCAATATTCTGTGAACGTATTTTCACTCGGTTCCACGAGAAACGTCCTGTGAACCTATTCTCAATCTGTTCTTTTCCAGTGGCCTTTGAACCATTCTCATTCTGTCACCTTCGCAAACGTCTGTGACGCAATCCTCTTTCTTGTTCTCCCAGCCACGGGCTGTGAACCCTTCCCCACCCGGCTGTCGCAGCAACAGACGGTGATACATCCGCATTCCGTTCCCACCGCAACAGCCTGCAACACCGTTCCGTCTCTGTTA
>NW_025198787.1:0-1290 GCF_004010195.1 Chiloscyllium plagiosum
TCTTCCTATCTGTCAGGTATGACCCTAACCAACGAAGAGTTTGCCCCCTGATACCCATGTTTGCTAGGGCTTCTTGATGGCACACCTAGTTTGATGCAGCCTTGATGCCAAAGGCTGTCACTCTACCCACACCTACCCCCAGCCCCCACCTCCAACCCCCATCCCACTGAATTCAGCTCTTTTGTCCATGTTTGAACCCAGGCTGTAATGAGGTCAGGAGCTGAGTGACCGTGGGGTAACTCAAACTTGGGGTGTTACTCAGCAGGCGCTGCTTGATAGCACTGGTGATGACCCCTTCTCTCACTTTACTGATGATTGAGAGTAAAGTGATGGGTCGGTAATTGGCTGGGTTGGATTGGTCCTGCTTTTTATTTATAGGACATACTTGGGCAATTTTCCACATTGTCGGGTAGATGCCAGTGTTTTTTTAGATTAGATTACTTTACAGTGTGGAAACAGGCCCTTCGGCCCAACAAGTCCACACCGACCCGCCGAAGCGTAACCCACCCATACCCCTACATTTACCCCTTACCTAACACTATGGGCAATTTAGCATGGCCAATTCACCTGACCCTGCACATCTTTGGACTGTGGGAGGAAACCGGAGCACCCGGAGGAAACCCACGCAGACACGGGGAGAACGTGCAAACTCCACACAGTCAGTCGCCTGAGGCGGGAATTGAACCCGGGTCTCTGGCGCTGCGAGGCAGCAGTGCTAACCACTGTGCCACCGTGCCGCCCAACTGCACTGGAACAGCTTGGCTCGGGGTGCAGCAATTCCTGGAGCACAAGTCTTCAGTATTATTGCCGGAATGTTGTCAGGGCCCATAGACTTTACAGTATCCAGTGTCTCCAACCCTTCCTTAATATCACATGGAGTGAATCAAATTAGCTGGACACTGGTATCTTTGATGTTAGTGACCACTGGATCATCCACTCGGAACTTCTGGCTGAAGAGTGCTGTGAGAGATACAGTCTTATCTTTTACACTGATGTGCTGGGCTCTTCCATCATTGAGGATGCAGCTATGTGCGGACCCTCCACCTCCAGTGAGTAGTTTAATCATCCACCACCATTCACGACTGGATGTAGCAGGACTGCAGAGCTTCGATCTGATCTGTTGGTCATGGGATCGCTTGACTCTGTCGATCACTTTCTGCCTTTGCTGTTTGGTAGCTTCACCAAGCAGACAGCTCATGTCCAGATATGCCTGCTGCTGCTCCTGTCATGCCCTCCTGCACTCTCCATTGGACCCGGATTGATCCCCTAGCGTGATGGTAGTTGTTAAGT
>NW_025198787.1:3694-5742 GCF_004010195.1 Chiloscyllium plagiosum
TAGATCACCAGAGGTGACCATTTTCTTTGGGTAAGTTCTTTTGACTGGCCACGATACTCTGTAATGTGTAACGGAAAGTCATCAATGAGGCAGTTCAGGGAACCATTTTACGAAGAGGACTTTAAACCTTCACTTATGTGATTCTGATGAAGAGGGGGAGGGGCCAACAGTTTGAGGAAGTTATTGAAGCTTGTACCCAAACACATAAAGGACAAAGTAGCCTGTGGATCACATCCCCAAGCATCCACTCCCTCTACCACAGACACACACGGGCAGCACTGTGTACTATCTACCAGATGTACTGCAGGAATTCAGCAAACATCCTCAGGCAGCACCTTCCAAACCATCGCCACTTCCATCTGGAAAGACAAGGGCAGCAGATACATGTGAACGCCACCCCCTGCAAATTCCCCTCTGAACAACGCACCATCCTGACAGAAATATACCATCATCCCTTCACTGACACTGAGTGAAAATCCTGGAACTCCCTTCCTATGGGTATTGTACATCAACTGACAACACGTGGACTATAGTGATTTCAAGAAGGCAGCTCACCCCACCTTATCAAGGAGCAACTAGGGACAGAGTAATAAATGCTGGACCCAGCCAGTGACCCCCACATCCCAGGAGTGAGTAAACAAAACACGTGTTTCTTCAATTTGAGAACATTCAGAAACAGTAGCTTGAAGATCTAAACTGAGCAATAAATAGAAGTGATGTCGGTTATGGACAGTTACAAACAGCAGACACATGGGGCAGAACCTTGTACAGCCGTGAAGGCCTTGGACAATAGGGAGAAGTCTGGCACAATGATGGGAAAAGGCCACTGAGACTCCTCTCAATGTTGGGAGGAATTTGTTGTGTTTTTCTCCTGGAGTTCCAGGCATGTGGTTCTCACTAAGGAACAGCAAGGTGCCTCGAAGTGGGGATTACTGCTTATCATCAACTTCATTAGCATTGTCTCTCACATCATTCATATCTAAGTTCCTGCCCTCGCACCTGCTGAATAGAAACTATGTCCCTCCCTACTATCACCTGATGAAGGAGCGTCGCTCCGAAAGCGAGTGTGCTTCCAATTAAACCTGTTGGACTATAACCTGGTGTTGTGTGATTTTTAACTATGTCCCTCCCTGCCGTCCCCCTTCACGGTTTGAACCTGCAGCACTGGTCTTTGATGAGAGGGGCTCTGCTTGTCACTGGCCACTCAGGTGTTCCCTTTCTTCCTGCTTGTGGAACAGCAAGAACGTTTTATGCACTCATTGTTCAGTCACTATGTCTGACACCTGCATACAAAAAAAAATGGGTGCTGGAGGAAAATAAACACTACCGCTGTGAGTCAAAAAGATAAAAACAAGAGAAATAACGAAACAAAAAGAAAAACTGTGAGCCAGGCATTCCAAAACGGGATTCCGAGTGTGAAACCCAATGGCTCTGACTCACTGCTTGTGCCTCCAAAACCCTTGGCTATCTGGCACCAACATCTCCAGATATGCTCCAAGGGCGGTGACAGCACACACCCTCTGTGTTCCCGTGTCTGTGTGCCAGTGTCTGTGTGACAATGTATGTGTGCCCATGTCTGTGTCCCTGTTTGTGTGACAGTGTCCGTGTGCCCATGTTTGTGTGCCAGTGTATGTTTGCCCATGTCTGTGCTCCTGTGTCTGTGTGCCAGTGTCTGTGTTCCTGTGTCTGTGTGCTACTGTCTGTGTGACAGTGTCTGTGTGCCCATGTTTGTGTGCTATGTCTGTGTGCCAGTGTCTACGTGCCCGTGTCTGTGTGGCAGTGTCTGCATACCTGTGCCTGTGTGCCTGTGTCTGTGTGTTTGTGTCTGTGTGCCAGTGTCTGT
Source organism: Chiloscyllium plagiosum (assembly GCF_004010195.1). Lineage (NCBI taxonomy): Eukaryota > Metazoa > Chordata > Chondrichthyes > Orectolobiformes > Hemiscylliidae > Chiloscyllium > Chiloscyllium plagiosum. The sequence goes on from NW_025198787.1 coordinate 5,538, forward strand.
GTGACAATGTGTGTGTGCCCACGTCTGTGTGACTGTGCCTGTGTGTCCACGTCTGTGCGCCAGTGTATGTGTGCCAGTGTCTTGTGTGCCAGTGTCTATGTGTCTGTGTCTGTGCTCCCATGTCTGTGTGCCCATATCTGTGTGCCCGTGTCTGTGTGCCCGTGTTTGTGTGCCAGTGTCTATGTGTCTGTGTCTGTGCGCCCGT
>NW_025198788.1:0-5742 GCF_004010195.1 Chiloscyllium plagiosum
GGATTCAGTGATGATAAAATTACATCAGGAGTCAGGATTCAGTGATTATAAATTTACTTCAGGAATCAGGATTCAGACATTATAAAATTACATCAGGAATCTGGATTCAGCTGTTGTAAAGTTACATCAGGAGTCAGGATTCAGCGATTATAAAATTACATCAGGAGTCAGAATTCAACTGGTTATAAAATTACATGAGTAGACAGCGATTCAGTGTTTACAAAATTACATCAGGAGTCAGGATTCAAGTGGTTATAAAATTACATCAGGAGTGTGGATTAGCGATTATAAAATTACATCAGGAATCAGAATTCAGTAGTTATAAAATTACATCAGGAGTCAGGATTCTGTGGTTACACAAGTCCATCAGGAATCTGGATTTAGCAGTTATAAAATTACATCAGGAGTCAGGATTTAACGATTATAAAATTACATCAGAAGTCAGGATTCAGTGATAATGAAATGACATCAGGTGTCAGGATTCAGTGGTTATACAATTACATCAGGAGTCAGGATTCAAGTGGTTATAAAATTACATCAGGAATCTGGATTCGGTGGATATATTAATACATCAGGATTCAGGATCCAGTGGTTATAAAAGTACATCAGCAATCTGGATTCAGTGGGTATAAAATTACATCAGGAATCAGGATTCACCGGTTATACAATTACATCAGGAGTCAGTTTCAGCGGTTATAAAATAACATCAGTAGTCAGGATTCAGTGGTTATAAAATTACATCAGGAGTCAAGAATCAAGTGGTTATAAAATTACATCAGGAGTCAGGATTCTGCAATTATAAAATTACATCAGGTGTCTGGATTCAGTGATTATAAAATTACATCAGGAGTCAGGATTCAGATGTTATATAATTACATCAGGAATCTGGATTCAGCTGTAATAAAATTATATCAGGAGTCAGGATTCTGCAATTATAAAATTACAACAGGAATCAGGATTCAGCGATTATAAAATTGCATCAGGAAACAGAATTCAATGATTATAAAATTACATCAGGAGTCAGGATTCAGCAGTTATAAAATTACATCAGGAGTCAGGATGCTGTGGTTATACACTTCCATCAGGAATTTGGATTCTGCCGTTATAAAATTACATCAGGAGTCAGGATTCAGCTGTTATAAAATTACATCAGGAGTCAGGATTCAGTGGTTCTAAAATAACATCAGGAATGTGGATTCAAGTGGTTGTACAATTCCTTCAGGAGTCAGGATTCAGTGGTTATAAAATTACATCAGGAATCTGGATTCACTGGGTATATTAATAGATCAGGATTCAGGATTCAGTGGTTCTAAAATTACATCAGGTGTCAGGATTCAACTGGTTATAAAATTACATCAGTAGTCAGGATTCAGTGGTTATAAAATTACATCAGGAGTCAAGAATCAAGTGGTTATAAAATTACAACAGGAATCAGGATTCAGGAGATAAATAATTACATCAGGAGTCAGGATTCTGTGGTTATACAATTCCATCTGGAATCTGGATTCAGCAGTTCTGAAATTACATCAGTAGTCAGGATTCAGCTGTTACAAAAATTAATCAGGAGTCAGGATTCAGTGGTTATAAAATTACATCAGGAGTCAGAATTGAAGTGGTTATAAAATTACATGAGGAGTCGGGATCTAAGTGGTTATAAAATTACATCAGGAGTCAGGATTCAGCAATTATAAAATTACATCAGGAGTGTGGATTCAGCGATTACAAAATTACATCAGGAATCAGGTTTCAGTGGGTATAAAATTACATCAGGAATCAGGATTCAGCGGTTATACAATTACATCAGGAGTCAGGATTCAGCAATTATAAAATTACATCAGGAGTCTGGATTCAGTGATTATAAAATTACATCAGAAATCAGGATTCAGATGTTATATAATTAGATCAGGAATCTGAATTCAGCTGTAATAAAATTACATCAGGAGTCAGGATTCAGCAATTATAAAATTACTACAGGAATCAGTATTCAGTTGTTATAAAATTACATCACGAGTCAGGAATCAGCAATAATCAAATTGCTTCAGGAATCAGAAATCAATGGTTATAAAATTACTTCAGGAGTCAGGATTCAGATGTTAGAAAATTACATCAGGAGTCAGGATGCTGTGGTTGTACAATTCCATCAGGAATCTGGATTCAGCAGTTATAAAATTACATCAGGAGTCAGGATTCACTAGTTATAAAATTACATCAGGAATGTGGATTCAAGTGGTTATACAATTCCTTCAGGAGTCAGGATTCAGTGGTTATGAAATTACATCTGGTGTCAGGATTCAACTGGTTCTAAAATTACATCAGCAGTCAGGATTCAGTGGTTATAAAATTACATCAGGAGTCAAGAATCAAATGGTTATAAAATTACATCAGGAATCAGGATTCAAGTGGTTATAAAATTACATCAGGAATCTGGATTCACTGGATATATTAATACGTCAGGATTCAGGATTCAGTGTTAAAAAAGTACATCAGGAATCTGGATTCAGTGGGTATAAACTTACATTAGGGTTCAGGATTCAGTGGTTATACAATTACATCAGGAGTCAGTTTCAGCAGTTATAATATTACATCAGGAATCTAGACTCAGTGGTTATAAAATTACATCAGGAGTCAAGAATCAAGTAGTTATAAAATTACATCAGGAGTCAGGATTCAGTGATGATAAAATTACATCAGGAGTCTGGATTCAGTGATTATAAATTTACTTCAGGAATCAGGATTCAGATGTTATACAATTACATCAGGAATCTGGATTCAGCTGTTATAAAATTACATCAGAAGTCAGGATTCAGCGATTATAAAATTACATCAGAATCCTGACTCCTGATGTAATTTTATAACCACTGAATCCTGACTCCTGATGTAATTTTATAACCACTTGAATCCTGACTCCTGATGTAATTTTATAACCAGTTGAATCCTGACACCTGATGTAATATTAGAACCACTGAATCCTGAATCCTGATCTATTAATATATCCAGTGAATCCAGATTCCTGATGTAATTTTATAACCACTGAATCCTGACTCCTGAAGGAATTGTATAAACACTTGAATCCACATTCCTGATGTTATTTTAGAACCACTGAATCCTGACTCCTGATGTAATTTTATAACAGCTGAATCCTGACTCCTGATGTAATTTTATAACGGCTGAATCCAAATTCCTGATGGAAGTGTATAGCCACAGCATCCTGACTCCTGATGTAATTTTATAACCATTGAATTCTGTTTCCTGAACCAATTTGCTTATCGCTGATTCCTGACTCCTGATGTAATTTTATTACAGCTGAATCCAGATTCCTGATCTAATTATATAACATCTGAATCCTGACTCCTGATGTAATTTTATCATCACTGAATCCAGACTCCTGATGTCATTTTATAATTGCTGAATCCTGACTCCTGATGTAATTTTATAACCACTTGATTCTTGACTCCTGATGTAATTTTATATACACTGAATCCAGATTCCTGATGTTACTTTATAACCGCTGAAACGGACTCCTGATGTAATTGTATAACCGCTGAAACCTGATTCCTGATGTAATTTTATACCCACTGAATCCAGCTGGCTGATGTAATTTTATAACAGCTGAATCCTGAACCCTGATGTATTAATATATCCACCGAATCCAGATTCCTGATGTAATTTTATAACCACTTGAATCCTGACTCCTGATGTAATTGTATAACCACTGAATCCTGACATCTGATGTCATTTCATTATCACTGAATCCTGACTCCTGATGTAATTTTATAACTACTGAATCCTGATTCCTGATGTAATTTTATAATCGCGGAATCCACACTCCTGATGTAATTTTATAACCACTTGAATGCTGACTCCTGATGTAATTATGTAAACACTGAATCGCTGACTCCTCATGTAATTTTATAACCAGTTGAATTCTGACTCCTGATGTAATTTTATAATCGCTGAATCCTGACACCTGATGTAATTTTACAACATCTGAATCCAGATTCCTGATGTAATTTTATAATATCTGAATCCTGATTCCTGAAGTGAATTTATTATCACTGAATGCAGACCCCTGATGTAATTTTATCATCACTGAATCCTGACTTCTGATGTAATTTTATAACTACTTGATTCCTGACTCCAGATGTAATTTTATAACCACTGAATCCAGATTCCTGATGTAATATTATAACTGCTGAAACTGACTCCTGATGTAATTGTATAACCGCTGAATCCTGACCCTAATGTAAGTTTATACCCACTGAATCCAGATTCCTGATGTAATTTTATAACCACTTGAATCCTGAATCCTGATGTATTAATATATCCAGTGAATCCAGATTCATGATGTAATTTTATAAGCACTTGAATCCTGATTTCTGAGGTAATTTTATAACCACTTGATTCTTGACTCCTGATGTAATTTTATACCCACTGAATCTAGATTCCTGATGTTATTTTATAACCGTTGAAACTGACTCCTGATGTATTTTTATAACCGCTGAATCCTAATTCCTGATGTAATTTGACAACCACTTGAATGCTGACCCCTGATGTAATTTTGTAATCGCTGAATCCTGACTCCTGATGTAATTTTATCACAGCTGAATCCAGATTCCTGATGTAATTGTATAACATCTGAATCCTGATTCCTGAAGTAAATTTATAATCACTGAATCCAGACTCCTGATATAATATTATAACTGCTGAAACTGACGCCTGATGTAATTGTATAACCGCTGAATCCTGAACTCTAATGTAAATTTATAACCACTGATTCCAGATTTCTGATATACTTTTATCACCACTCAATCCTGAATCCTGATGTATTAATATATCCAGTGAATCCAGATTCCTAATGTAATTTTATAACCACTTGAATCCTGATTCCTGATGTAATTTTATAACCACTTGATTCTTGACTCCTAATGTAATTTTATAACCAGTTGAATCCTGACACCTGATGTAATTTTAGAACCAGTGAATCCTGAATCCTGATCTATTAATATATCCAGTGAATCCAGATTCCTGATGTTATTTTATAACCACTTGAAACCTGACACCTGATGTAATTTCATAACCACTGAATCCTGACTCCTGAAGGAATTGTATAATCACTTGAATCCATATTCCTAATGTAATTTTATAACCACTGAAACCTGACTCCTGATGTAATTTTATAACAGCTGAATTCTGACTCCTGATGTAATTTTATACCTGCTGAACCCAGATTCCTGATGGATTTGTATAACCACAGCATCATGACTCCTGATGTAATTTTCTAACTGCTGAATCCAGACCCCTGATGTAATTTTATAACCACTGAATCTAGATTCCTGATGTAATTTTATTACAGCTGAATCCAGGTTCCTGATCTAATTATATAACATCTGAATCCTGATTTCTGATGTAATTTTATAATCACTGAATCCAGACTCCTGATGTAATTTTATAATTGCTGAATCCTGACTCCTGATGTAATTTTATAACCACTTGATTCTTGAATCCTGATGTAATTTTATAACCAGTGAATCCAGATTCCTGATGTTATTTTATAACCGCTGAAACTGACTTTTGATGTAATTGTATAACCGCTGAATCCTGATTCCTGATGTAATTTTATACCCACTGAATCCAGATTCCTGATGTAATTATATAATCGCTGAATCCACACTCCTGATGTAATTTTGTTACCACTGAATCGCTGACTCCTAATGTAACTTTATAACCAGTTGAATTCTGACT
>NW_025198789.1:0-2910 GCF_004010195.1 Chiloscyllium plagiosum
TCCCATGGAGATGATGTATTAGTATTGTTACCAATAGTAGTAGATACGTTCAAAGGCAGGTTTAGTGATCCCTAGAAAATTGAGAAAAAGTTGAGTCAGGCAAACTATCTGATAAAGATGCTGGACAGAAAAGAGGCTATAGCGGGCATGCCATCTGAATATGTTGAAACCTTACTATAGTAGAGACAGGGAATTGGAGAAACAGGTGTTATTTATTGCCCTGCCGAGTGAGGAATCAAATTCAGATGTGATGGAGTTTTATGTGCCTCAAAGTTAAATAAGAAGACGTCCTTAAAGAATGGAGTGGGAGAATTAGCTATCTGTCTCAGGAGCAAAGAACATAGTTGAAAAGTTTGTTGCAGCAGTATGCGGACATATGCAGGAATAAAATGGGAGGACTAATGCTATTGTGCATGACGTAGAAGTAGGGAATGCTGTTCCATTAAAATAATACCTTAACTCGCTTAATCCTTTCAAAGCCAACATGTCCAGAAGGGAGTGAATGGGATGCTCAATGAAGACATCATCGAACCAAGGTAGAGTGGCATGGAGTTCGCTGATCCTGTTGGTTCCCATAGCTGATAGAAACTAACAATTTTCTTTGGACTATTGGAAGGTCAACGTTTTAACAAAATCGCTCTCATAGCCAGTACTAAGGTTGGAGGACAGTGTAGAGAAAGTTGGGTAAGCCAGTTACATCACAAAGTTGGTTTATTGCATTGTTACAAACAGGTACCTTTAAAAGAGAAAGTGAAAGATGTTTCTGCATTTGTAAACGCAAATGGACTGGATCAATTCAACGTAATGCCCTTTGGAATGAAGAGCACACCAGCCACATTCCAAAGACTCAAGAACATACTTGTGGCCAGATTAAGAAACAGTGTAGTTTAAACTGATGATGTGGTGATCTTTAGCCATTCAGGGAAAGATCACACGGGGAAAAACTCTTCGAGTGATTCCTAAAAACAAAACTGGAAATAAACTTAAAGAAAACATAATTTATGACATTCTTGGGGCATAACATCGACCATGGAAGGATGATGCCAAGGAACGCTCCGACGAAAGCAATTGAGGAATTTTCTTGAGCATGGAGATATAGGTGCTTCGACTTTTGGGACTGCGCAGATTCGACGGGAAGATTTTTCCAAATTTCAGCAGCATGGAGGCACTACTGACAGATTTGCTAAAGAAGAACATGGAATTTCGTTGGACAGAATAGTGCCGGGAGGCATTGGAAAATTTACAAGGTATATTAACCACTACATCAGTTTAATACCATTATATTTGCAGACATACGTGTGCTCAAAATTGCACACACTGCAGGCAGTCATTGCATAAAATATTTTGCTAATCCACTTTGGAAATCCCATATGATTGAGAAACTTACACTGTAGAAACACTCCCTTCAGTCCATCGAGTCCACAGCGACCTGCAGACGCCCCCCGTCCCCGGGACGAATTCATCTACATTGACCCTTTCACCTAACACTACAGGCAATTTAGCCAGGCCAATTCACCTAACCTCCACATTTTTGGATTGTGGGAGGAAACGCACGTAGAGAATGTGCAAACTCCACACAGAGTCGGTTGAGGCGGGAATTGAACGTGGATCGGTAGCGCTGTGAAACAGCAGGGCTAACCACTGTGCTATTGTGCCGCCCAGTCTAGCCCGTTTAACTCAAGATTGGGACACAGGTAGAGTCTGACCTTCCATCTTCAATACATTGTCTGAGCTGAGATGTCGCCTTTTGTTGTAGAACTTTAAGTTATCTTAAGAAGGTGACTTAAATGAAGTTCTGGGATTTACATATTAATTAACGGAAAACTGCATCCCATTCTAATAGATGAAAGACTTAAAAATCCAGGCTTGTTCATTATACTATTTCAGTTGCATGACACTCTAATATTTTGTTATAAAGTTTGTGTCTTATGATCTTACACTCCACAAACACCTGATGAAGTAGCAGCGCTTTCAAAGCTAGAGCTTCCAAATATACCTGTTGGAATATAACCTGGTGTTGTATGATCTTTAGGTTAGAAACTTCAGATAATGGTCTTTTCAAATAGAATAAGACAATTTCTCTCATCCTTCCTTTATCCTCAATTCCAGATATCATTCTAATTATTGATAATGTTATTGATATTCTTCGACAAAGTAATGTATTGCGTGCGTGCGTGTGTGTGTGTATGGACTGGTGTGGTTATGTTAGTATGCATGTGTATCTGTGTCTGTGTCTTTGCTGTGTACCCGTGTATGTATGTGTTGTGGACGATCCTGTGCAAGCGGAGTGAAATGAAAGAACGAGATGCAATTACATTCCCATATGATTGAGAAAATGTACAGAGATTCCATGCTGATTTCAAAGAACAAACAAAACTACAGCCCAAGTACCGGCCCTTCGGCTCGCCAAGCCTGCGCCAATCCAGATCCTCTACCTAAACCTGGCACAGATTTTCTAAGGGCCTGGATCAACTTTGCTCCCTGTCCATTTATATATCTGTCTAGGTATATCTTAAATGATGCTATCATGCCCGCCTCTGCCATCTCTGCTGACAACGTGTTCCAGACACCAATCACCCTCTGCACAAGTAACTTTTCCACGCATATCTCCCCTCGACTTTTCCCCACTTACTTTGAACTCGTGACCCCTAGTAATTGAGTCCCCCACTCTGGGGGGGAAATCTTGCTCTCCATCCTGTCTCTATCTCTCATGATTTTGTAGAGCTCAATCAGGTTCTAATGAAAATAACGCTGATATACTCAAATTCTCTTCATTACGAGCACCCACCAGACCTGGTGAACCTCTTCAGCACCCTCTCCAAAGCATCCACATCCTTTTTGTAATGTGGCAACCAGGTCTGTAGGCAGTATTCCAAATGTGGGGAACAAAAAATCTTATACAAGTGTAAC
>NW_025198789.1:3808-5743 GCF_004010195.1 Chiloscyllium plagiosum
AACTTTCCTCCTTTGTCCTTGAGTGGTCCAACCCTTCCTCTAGTTACCTTTTTCCTCCTTATATATTAATAAAAGTCTTTGGGATTTTCCATAACCTTGTTTGCTAAATATATCTCAAGACCCCATTTAGCCCTCTTAATTCCTTGTTTCAGATTGGTCGTACATTGCCGATATTCTTCCCTAGCTTTGTCTAGACCTTATGTACACTACCATTTTCTTCTAAGCTGCTGGGAATGTTCAGAAGTTCTGGCAGTACCTCTGGTGCGAAAGCAGAATCAACATATGGTCGGGGAACTGGCTCGGGCCAGGTTACTACGCTCTTAGTGTTAAGGGATGTGTAGGTTAGGTGCATTAGTCAGGGGTAAATGTAAAGTTTGAGAGTCGGCGAATGGGTTTGGGTGGATTACTCTTTGGAGAGTCAGTGTGGGCATGTTGAGTCAAATGGCCTGTTTCCATAATGTAGGGATTCGACAATTCTTTGCGTTCTTCATCAGAAGTGTCTGTGGTGCGAGGATCAGGTCTGTCTCCGAGCATGCTCAGGTCATACTGAAGGGGATAGTGAACAGCCAGCAGCCATAGTACACATTGGTACCAATGGTATTGGCAGGAAACGTGACAAGATCCTGCAAGGGGAGTGTAGGGAGATCGGCCTGAGTGGAAAAGCAGGATATCCAGGGTTGTAATTTTGGGATTACTCCTCGTGCTAGGTGGAAGTGAGATCAGGAAGATGAAGATTGAAAACTAATATGTGGTTGAAGACCTGGCTCAGGAAAAACGTTTCAGATTTATGGCTCGTTGGGATTTTGTCCAGGGCAGATGGGACCTGTAAATAAAGGACAGGGTGCCATTTTAACTGGAGGACACCACCATCCTGGCAGGGAAGTTTGATGATGCATCTCGGGTGGATTTAAATGAATATTGCAGGAGGCTGAGAACCAGAGCAGCAGGACAGCAAATGAGAGGAAAGTAGAGTATAATAGAATAGACAGGTAAGGCCAGTGTAATGACCATGCTGAGTAAAATGTGAGTGGAAACGGATAGGTTCAGTTTTATCGGAGATCAAAAAATAAGAATGGAGTGTATGGAAAGTGTCATGCGCCAAAAGTATGAAAGGAGGTAAACAAATCCAATGGAACTTTTACAAATACCTTGTACCTTTATGCATGGAATATTAGGGTAAAATGAATGAGCTGACAGCACAAACAGAGATAATAAGATATGGCATGGTGGGGCTTGCAGGAAAGTGGTTACTGGAAGGTCAGGATGGGAAGTGACATGTCCAAGGGTACTCATTATTCAGACAAGAAGGAACAGCAGGTTGAGTTGCTGCATTGATTAAGAATGATATCAAGGCTGCATTAAGAAATGACATTAGCACAAGATGACAAATCAGGTTGGATCCAAATAAAGCACATGGAACGAAATCTGTGTCTCGGAGTAATTTCATTCCCCCATCCTCCAAATATACTTTCAAAAACCAGGGAATAACAATGGCTTGTGAGAAGGGCACAAGAGTAGACAATCTGTGTATGCATATTGACCCGATTAATCAATTTGGCAAGTATAGCCTCAAATAACGGTTCCCAGAATGTATGAGGGATTGTTTCTTAGAACAACAAGTCATGGAAACCAACCAGAGAACGGGCTTTTAGATTTGGTGTGAATAATGAGGAACGAGTGATAAATTATCTGGTAGTAGAGGATCGTCTTGGAAAGAGTGATCATAATATAGTGGAGTTTCAAAGTCAGAATCAAAGATTGAAGGCAGAGTCATTTGCGAGAGTTTTAGTGTCGGGCAATGAGAATGATACAGGCCTGACGAAGGATGGGCCTGAGTGCACTCGGAAAAAAAATCATTAAAGGGCAGAATATTTGAAGAACAGTAGCAAATATTTAGGAAGGTAGTAAAAACACATCAATTAAAGTTAATTCCTG
>NW_025198790.1:0-1908 GCF_004010195.1 Chiloscyllium plagiosum
CTACTGTGGGGAACCTTATCGAACGCCTTGCTGTTATCTGCTGTTTAGGGTCCTTGACCACAGTGAGTATGTTTTCCTGCTGTTCAGGGTCTGTGACAGCATTGAGTGCACTTTCCTACTGTTCAGGGTCTGTGACATCAGTGAATGTGTTCTCCTACTTTTCAGGTTCTGTTTAGTTAATGAGTGCATTCTCCTACAGTTCAGGGTCTGTGAAAGCCATGCTTGTGGTTTCCTGCTGTTCAGAGTTTGTGTCATAAGTGAGTGTGTTCTCCTTCTGTTCAGGGTCTGTGATTGCAGTGGGTGTGTATTCCTGCTGTTCGGGGTCTTTGACAGCAGTGAGTGTGTTCTCCTGCTGTTCAGTGTTGTTGACAGCAGTGAGTGTGTTTTCCAAACCTTCAGAGTCTTCAACAGCACTGAGTTCTCCTAGTGTTCTCCTAGTGTCCATGGTTGGTGACAGGAATGGATGCGTTCTCATACTGTTCAGGGTCTGAGACAGCTGTGTGTGCGTTCTCCTACTGTTCAGGGTCTGTGACAGCAGTGAGTGTGTCATCTGCTGTTCAGTGTCTTTGACCTCAATGAGTGTGTTCTCCTGCTGTTCAGGGTCTGTGACTGCAATGAGTGTGTTCTCAGAGTGTTCAGGATTGGTGATATCAGTGACTGCGTTCTCCTACTGCTCAGGGTCTGTGACAGCAGTGAGTGTGTGTTTCTACTGTTCAGTGTTGTTGACAGCAGTGAGTGTGTTTTCTAAACGTTCAGGGTCTTCAACAGCACTGAATGTGTTTTCCTAGTGTCCATGGTTGGTGACAGGGATGGGTGCGTTCTCATACTGTTCAGGGTCTGAGACAGCTGTGAGTGTGTTCTCCTACTGTTCAGGGTCTGTGACAGCAGTGAGTGTGTTCTATGACTGTTCAGGGTCTGTAGGAGCAGTTTGTGTGTTCCCCTGGTGTTCAGGGTCTGTGATAACAGAGAATGTGTTCTACTGTTCAGGGTCTGTGACAGGAGTGAGTGTGTTCTCCTAATGTTCAGAGTCTGTAGCAGCAGTGAAAGAGTTCTCCGACTGTTCAGGATCTGTGACCGCATTGAGTGTGTTCTCCTGCTGTTCAGGGTCTGTGACAGCTGTGAATGTGTTCTCCTGTTGTTCAGGGTCTGTGACAGCTGTGAATGTGTTCTCCTAGTGTTCAGGGTTGGTGAAAGCAGTGAGTGCTTTCTCTTACTTTTCAGGGTCTGTGACAGCTGTGAGTGTGTTCTCCTACTGTTTAGGGTCTGTGACAGCTGTGTGTGCATTCTCATACTGTTTAGGGTCTGTGGCAGCAGTGAATGTGTTTTCCTGGTGTTCAGGGTCTGTGATAGCAGTGAGTGTGTTCACCTGCTCTTTTGGGTCTGTGACAGCAGTGAGTGCACTTTCCTACTGTTCAGTTTCTGTGACCGCAGTGACTGTATTTTTCTGCTGTTCAGGGTCTGTGACAGCAGTGAGTGTGTTCTCCTAGTGTTCAGCGTTGTTGACAGCAGTGAGTGTATTATCCTACTCTTCAGGTTCTATTTAGCTAATGAGTGCGTTCTCCTGCTGTTCAGGGTCTGTGACGGCAGAGAGTGTGTTCACCTGCTGTTCAGGGTCTGTGACAGCAGTGAGTGTGTTCTCCTAGTGTTCAGCGTTGTTGACAGCAGTGAGTGTATTATCCTACTCTTCAGGTTCTATTTAGCTAATGAGTGCGTTCACCTGCTGTTCAGGGTCTGTGACAGCAGTGCATGTGTTCTCCTGCTGTTCAAGGTCTGTGACAGCGGTGAGTGTGTTTTCCTGCTGTCCAGGGTCTTTGGCAGCACTGAGTGTGTTCTAGTGCCCTGGGTTGGTGACATGGGTGAAGGCATTCTTCTACTGTTCAGGATCTGTGACAGCAGTGAGTGTATTCT
>NW_025198790.1:3453-5743 GCF_004010195.1 Chiloscyllium plagiosum
AGCAGTAAGTGTGTGTTTCTACTGTTCAGTGTCTGTGACAGCAGTGAATGTGTTCTACTGTTCATGGTCTGTGACAGCAGTGAATGTGTTATCTGCTGTTCAGAGTCTTTGACCGCAGTGAGTGTGTTTTGCTGCTGTTCAGTGTCTGTGACAGCAGTGAATGTGTTCTACTGTTCATGGTCTGTGACAGCAGTGAATGTGTTATCTGCTGTTCAGGGTCTTTGACTGCAATTTGTGTTCCTACTGTTCAGGGTCTGTGATAGCAGTGTGTGCGTTCTCCTACTGTTCTGGTCTGAGACAGCAGACAGTCATGTTTTCCTGCTGTTCAGGGTCTGTGACAGCAGGGAGTATGTTTTCCTGCTGTTCAGGGTCTGTGACAGCTGTGAGTGTGTTCTCCTGCTGTTCAGGGTCTGTGACAGCAGGGAGTGTGTTCACCTGCGCATCAGGGTCTGTGACAGCTGTGAGTGTGTTTTCCTGGTGTTCAGGGTCTTTGACAGCACTGAGTGTGTTCTCCTAGTGTCCTGGGTTGGTGACATGAGTGAGTACATTCTCCGACTGTGCAGCATTTGTGACAGCTGTCAGTGAATTCTCTTACTGTTCAAGGTCTGTGAAGGCAGTGAGTGTGTTCTCCTGCTGTTCAGTGCTGTTGACAGTTGTGGGTGTTTTTTCCAAAGGTTCATGGTCTTTAACAGCACGGAGTGTGTTCTCCTAATGTCCATGGTTGGTGACAGGAATGGGTGCATTCTCCTACTGTTCAGGATCTGGGACAGCTGTGAATGTGCTCTCCTGCTGTTCAGAGTCTGTGAAAGCAATGAGTGCATTCGCCTACTGATCAGGGTCTGTGAAAGCATTGAGTGTGTTCTCCTACTGTTCAGGGTCTGTGACAATAATGACTGCATACTACTACTGTTCATGGTCTGTGACAGCGGTTTGTGCGTTCTCCTGCTGTTCATGGACTGTGACAGCAGTGAGCATGTTATCCTTCTGTTCAGGGTCTTTGACCATAGAGAGTATGTTTTCCTGATGTTCAAGGTCTGTGAAAGCAGTGAGTGCACTTTCCTACTGTTCATGGACTGTGACCGCAGTGAGTGTGTTCACCTGCACTTCAGGGTCTGTGACAGCAGTTAGTGTGTTTTCCTCCTGTTCAGGGTCTTTGACAGCACTGAGTGTGTCCTCCTAGTGTCTTGGGTTTGTGACATGAGTGAGTGCATTCTCCTAATATGCCAGATCTGGGACAGCTGTCAGTGTGTTCTCCTACTGTTCAGGGTCTGTGACAGCAGCGAGTGTGTTCTTCTGCTGTTCAGTGTTGTTGACAGCAGTGAGTGTTTTCTGAACGTTCAGGGTCTTTAACTGCACTGAGTGTGTTCTCTAGTGTCCAGGGTTGGTGACATGAGTGAGTGCATTCTCCTACTGTGCAGGATCTGTGACAGCAGTGAGATGGTTCTCCTCATGTTCAGGGTTTGTGACAGCAGTAAGTATATTCTCCTACTGTTCAGGGTCTATGATAGCAATAAGTGTGTGTTTCTACTGTTTAGGGTCTGTGACAGCAGTGGGTGTGTTCTTCTAGTGTTTTGGGTTTGTGACATCAGTGAGTGTATTCTCCTACTGTTCAGGTTCTGTGACAGCACTAAGTGTGTGTTTCTACTGTGCAGTGTCTGTGACAGCAGTGAATGTGTTATTTGCTGTTCAGTGCCTTTGACCGCAGTGAGTGCTTTTTCCTGCTGTTCACAGTCTGTGCACAGCAGTGCTTGTGTTCTACTGCTATTCGGGGTTGTGTCAGAAGTGAGTGTGTTCTCCTACTGTTCAGGGTCTGTGACAGCAGTGAGTGTGTTCTCCTACCGTTCAGGTTTTGTATCAGCAATGAGTCCTTTCTCCTACTGTTCGGGGTCTGTGACTGCAGTGCGTGTGTTCTCTTGCTGTTCAGGGTTAGTGTCAGAAGTGAGTGTATTCTCCTACTGTTCAGAGTCTGTGAAAGCAGTGTGTGCATTCTCCTACTGTTCAGGGTCTGTGGATTAGAGTGGTGCTGGAAAAGCACAGAAGTTCAGGCAGCGTCCGAGGAGCAGGAAATCAACATTTCGGGCAAAAGCCCTTCATCAGGAATAGAGGCGGAATGCCTGAAGGGTGGAGAGATAAATGAGAGGAGAGTGGAGTGGACAGGTGGAAAGGAAGATAGGCAGGTAGGGCAAGTCATGGGGACAATGCTGAGCTGGTTCAGGACATGGTTGAAGAGCTTCAGGGCAGAGGAAATGACCTGGGAGTTACAGTGGGAGAGGGACTCCCTGAGATTCTT
>NW_025198791.1:0-1934 GCF_004010195.1 Chiloscyllium plagiosum
ATTTTTTAACCAGTTTCAAAGGTATTTTTCCTCACTGAGAGAGCAGATCCATGTTCTCTCTGGAAGTCAGAAGCTGGTGGCGAATAAGAAACTGTTTCAGAATGAAGGTATTGTGGCTTCTGACAGGATTGTGTACAATGTAACATTGAATTCAGGGTCACACAGTAATTGTGCATGAAAGTGTTCAAAGTTCATTCAGAGCCTGTACCTCACTGTCAATCGAAATGAGTCCTCTGCTCAGGCATGCAAACTATCAAGAATCGAGCATCCTATGGAAAGTATGGAATTTCTCACCTTATCAATGGCTGCTTGAGACATAATGAGTGTCTGTTCATAACCATCAAGTTTCAACTTCTTGTTCTGTAACAGTGCTACAGTTAAACACATCGCACTATCTCCTGATGGTACCATCATGCCAGGTTTCAGTCTGGTGAAACTTCATTTCACTGTCTCGGTGACATGGAGATCATTATTTATAAAGCAGACTCAGCCTGTACGCATTACACCAAATACTGACTCAACAAAACACTTCAATTGAGTAAGATATATTTACTCTGGTACTTTAATAATTTTCCATGACGGACCACATATCCTTTACTGTAATAATTGCTTCCTGCCCCATACGAATTCTGTTAGTGACTTATAACCAAAGTCATCCAGGTCCTTTTCAACAACAGCCTTTTCCAACCTCTCACCATTTAATAAACTTAAATGTGAATGATGGTATTTGTTATTCATATCTGACTCATGTTTATCCCTTGTGCACAGTTATTGCACAAGAACTGATCCTTCTGATACCCCACAAACCTTCTGTCCAGAAAAAAAAACACTATTCTGTTCATTTTGTCCATGATCCAATTTTTAATCCATTTGGCGTTTATTCCACCAATACCTACCCATGGACTCTAACATTCTCCACCAACCTGCATTCAACAATGTTAAACGTCTTCTGAAAATTCAATTACTCCACTCCCGCTGTTTCTCAATTGTCAATGACGTAACGTACAGAGTCCACAAACTCCAACAGGTTTAACAAAGATCATTTCCCTTTACTGAATTTGGCCCAAATCTATCAAATCACATAATTATTTTCCAAGTGTCTAGTTGCCACATTCTTATAAAACGTCCCAGTTTTTGTTTTTTCTTATAGTTGACATCAAGCTATTTGGTTTTCTGTTTGCCCTCTCCGGCCTGTTTTCAATATTTAGGATTACAATTGCTGCTTTCCAGTCTGCAGGATCCTTTCTAGTATGTAACCAGCTTTGAAGAATATTCGGTAATTCTTTTGGAAGCTGTGTTACCATCTCCTCAACACTCCGGGATGGTACTCATCAGATGCAGCACCTTACCAAACATCAATTAGATTAGATTTTTGAAAACATACTCTTTATTAATTCTAGTTTCGTGCAGGTCCTCATTTTCACCAGTCTCCTTGTTCCCTAGTATGTCTGGAAGTTTGCTTCTTTACCTCCCTCAGGGAGATGGACTCAATGTATTCCTCTTAGCTGGCAGATGGCTTCTGACAGCCAGTGAATATTTCGGAGGACTGCACTTCGGAGATGATAAATATGTTAACAGCTCCTGTCTGGAATATTCCAGAATTAATCCAGTTCACTTCATGGTGAGTATCGGTACAGTTCTGTCCCTGGCGTGAGGCGACAGGTGACACAGCTCAGTGACTATCCTCATTTTTGAAAGTTTCACATTTTATGTTTGGAATTGTCTCAGCTTAGAAAGATATTCCTGAAAATCCCAGGGAGGATAGTACAATGTCCAGCCCCTCCCCCACACAGAGTTTCCCTTCTGTGCAGTCTCAGCCCCATTTGTTTCCCATGGACCCAGACACTCTGTAAATGCAGTGTCCAGAGTGTGGTAACCAGACGCTTGGTCGCCCTGAATGCATGCAGCAGCTGATAACACAAACCTGAGAAAAG
>NW_025198791.1:2060-5743 GCF_004010195.1 Chiloscyllium plagiosum
GGGGTTAGGATATATGAAGCTCCCTTTTTATTTTCCCTTTACTTCATCATCAGCGATCCCTTCGTTTGCTTTTCATTTCTCTCTCTGTCTCTCTATCTCTTGCTTGACATTTCTCTATTCATTCAACTAATCTCCCCATCACTCATCCAGCCATCCCTGATATAAATAATATTATTTCTCTGCTGCTTTCAGTGTTGATGTAGGGTCACCGGACTTGAAACTTAATTTGTTTTTCTCGTGACAGAGGCTGCCATATTTGCTGAGATTCTCCAACATCTTCAGACGCTGAAGAATTTTATTTCAAATCTCCAGCATCCACAGTTCCTTGATTTATTTCACCTTTAATGCTTTTATTTCATGGGATGTCAGCATCACTGGCAAGATCAGCATTTGTTGACCATCACTAACTGCCCTTGACTGTGTGTTGTCAAGACAATACGGAGCCAACTATGTGGTCGTGGTTCTGAAGTCACAATTAGTTTCTTTACCAAAGGCTGTAAGTGAAATAATTAAAGCAATCCTGAAGGTTTATGGTTGCAGTTAGTAAAATGAGATTTCATTCCAATTTTTGTCATTCGAATTTAAGTTCTGTCATTGCCTGTGATAGGAATTGAAACAATGCCTTTAATGTCATAACCTGTGCCTCTCAATTACCCGTCCAGTGGCATCATTACTCTGATAAGGGGTCCCTATTATGAAATAACCGGAGAGACAAGAGCAAGTATGTGTTCAAAATATTTGCAATTGGAGGAGGGGTCAGAAGAGAACTGGAGCCGTAAAATCTGAAGTTAACAAGGGGACAGATGATGCCTAATTCAATAACAGCACTGAGGCAGAGCTGGACACTGGGGATATTACACAGCTGGGTGTGGACTGGTTTGATGGCAGACAAAATACAGAGAAACCGTTGAGGGTAAAAGGAAGACTCAAGTGTCTGAACAGTTTTGTTGTTCTTAGTGTTTATGAGTGAGGAGTCTGAAATTGATGGAAATAAAGTGGAGTTTGTGACTGAGAGCGAAGATAACAGTTTATGCATTTGTTAAATATAAATAACTGATATAGCAATAAACTTCACCATCGTTTATAGAATTGACAGAGATAGGCTTACCAGGAACACCAATAATAGCGAGGATGGGATAGTACCCAGCTTGAATAATCATCAGTACGGCTTCTATCCGCAACTGTAACCATACGCAATCCTGAGAAAGCAAGTAAAGACCCCAGGATAAACTCCTGTCCATTGTTGGAACATTCCAGACTAATGTTCTAAGATTGGATTCCTCTCCCTTTCTCTGTAGCTGCTGATGCCAATCATCTTGAGGATGATGTTGCCGCTGATACTATGAGATAACAGTTTGAAGGATGTCCCTTATTAAAAGAAGAGGAAAACTTCCAGTGACACAGGTGAAATCCACGGAGACTGACATCAGTCACATTCACCGAACAAACAGCTCCAGTTAACCCCTTTTACAACAAACCTGACATATGACAATAATACTTGGCTTGGTGTGCTGATGATATCGCTGACTATTGGCTGAATGGCACATCTCGAATTGTAAAGTTAGATGTGAGGGAGAGAGATGATCCTTTCTCTTCACAAGCTCGATAAGTCTACTGTGTTGTGGCACGGTAGGAATTGATGGGCTCCAGAGGCTGTCTGTGTCTGATCACCAGGCCTGCTGCATCCTTTGGCTTTAATTATTTATATCTAACGTTTACAGTTATCTTACCAAAATTGCAGGGCTTAGGTGGGGTTAGGCATGTTTGAGATGCTACTACAGTGCCATAGCCGGTGTAGATCCAGTCCATTCCCTGTGGTCCTTGCAGCCGCGGCCTGGTCCTGTGGAGTGATAGTCAAGTTCTCACAGAACAAGGATTCATAGTTTTACCTTTTGCCATTTATTGCTGGGGTCTCAGCAGGATTGGAAGGCAGTAAATCTCTCCCGGCTGCTGCTCTCTCTCCCTGAGATTTCTCGCAGAATCGCCTTTTGCTGTTTGTTCCTCCTGGATTGAAGAATTGCAGGTGTTTCCTGAATTTATTTTTTACACGTGTAAAAGGATGTTACAATATTGGAGCAGTTACTGTTCAGTAATTAAATAAGCTATTAATCTATTGAATGTTCCAATAAATTAAGTTTTTCCAAGTTCCTGTTGTTTTGATGTAATTTGTCGACAGTGTTTGATTAAATTGTGTTTTTTAATGTCGAATATTTTGACCAAACGAATTGCATCTTAAACACAGCACCAACCCTTTAACATAAGAAAGTGTTCGGGTCGAGACAACCTTCTTCATATATTGTGAGAGGCGTCTGTTCGGGTCCATGACCAGAAAGACAGATATTCATGTTTTAATTGGATAGCTACTTAATGGACAATAAGTTGCAGAATATAAGGAGTTGGAAGCCGAATGCTTCGAGCTGGAGGAATCATAACTCTATCAGGAATTATATCGGATGCACAATCCACTTCACAGACCCAGCCCAGACACATATATATATAACCAGCTGATATATCTGCTCAGCATGGAGCACCGTGCAGACCAGGCTTAGTACAACGCAGCAGTCTGTCCAGGATGGAATACTGTGAAGCTCTCACTAATCTATCTGTCCAACATGGGGAGCAGTACAGACCACACCAGTTCATTGATTCCAAAACCTCGCTGAAATGGTCTGTCTATCATGGGGTAATATGCAGCGCACACAAATGGGCTTGTTCTATAAACGTGGCTAAGGTATCTGTTCAATATGGGGAGCTGTACAGTGTATAGCAGTGAACTGATCTGTAAACCTGGAACAACTACACTCCCAGCATGTAGTACTGTGTCAACCACCCCAGTGCATTGCTCATAAATACTATGTTAGATCCCTGCCCAGCGTGGGGAAACTTGCTGCCCATGCTGGAAGTGACAGAATGTGCAGTTCCTATACATCTACAGCTCCATATCTCCACTGTGCCTTGACAAGGGGGTTGCTGTGGGTGTGAACAGCACTGGCAGAGAGTCGCGTTAGGGAAGTTCGCTTAAATGCAGAAGGATACAAAAAAAAGAAGGGGATTTTGGGATAACGAGAAAGGGAGATTGAGAGACATTTTCATGGAAGATCACAGGTTTCAGAATGCTGAATTGAAGATATTTCAATAGCATTGTGCAACGTGAGCCAGTATTCCCAGTAATGATGGGTGAATGGGATATTGCTGTGAGTACAGATGATGGAAAGTTTTGCATTAGCATTTGTTCTGCAGCTTTGTAACTGGGAGTGGGCTCAGCAGAACCTTCGATTCATTGTGCTGAATCTGACAATAATTTGTCTCAGCGCCACTTTCATTGAGTGTGACAGAGGGATTGTCTGCACGAGACCGAGCTAGTTTCCTGGTATCTAATTCACATCACTAACTACCCATCCACCCCATGATGTCCCTCTCATAGAATTCCAATCCTATTCTCCCACCCATCATGGCTGAAGGTATTCAACATCGCCCGGATGCCCCTGGATATTCTGGAAATACTGGCACTGGTGCTATCTTTAAAAGGCCAATCGGCACACGGTTGAACATTCTTTGTTTGGAGCTGCAGTTTACTCCGAGGATGGCAGATAAGGGGCAATTACACCACGGTTTGTTGACAGGGGCACAGAGGTCCTGGTGGATGGGCGAGTACAGAGGGTGACCAATCTCTTCCAAGAGGG
>NW_025198792.1:0-4653 GCF_004010195.1 Chiloscyllium plagiosum
GTATTCCATCTGCCAGACCTTTGCCCACTCACTCAAAGTGTCTAGATCCCTCTGCAAAGTTTCACAGTCCTCTGCACACCTTGCTCTGCTACTCATCTTAGTGTCATTGCAAACGTTGACACATGGTCCCCAACTCCAAATCATCCATATAAGTTGTGAATAATTGTGGTCCCAACACTGATCTCTGAAACACAGCACGAGTCACTGATTGCCAGCCAGAATAGCCCTCATTTACGCCCACTTTTTGTTTCCTGTTAACCAATTCTCTATCCATGCTAATACTTTACCCATAATGCCATACATCTTTATCTTCTGCAGCAGCCTCTTGTGCAGCACCATGTCAAGGCCTTTTGGAAGTGTAGGTACACCTCATCTACTCGGTCCCCATTGTCTGCCTTGCTCATAATGTCTTCATAGAATTCCAACAGATCTGTTAAACATGACTTATCCTTCGTAAACCCATGCTGTGTCTGCCCAATGGAACAATTTTTATCTGGATGCTTTGCTATTTCTTCCTGGATAATAGATTCTAGCATCTTCCCCACTACAGAGGTTAAGCTAACTGGTCTATAATTCCCCATCTTTTGTCTACCTCCCTTTTTAAACAGTGGTATCAATTTGCTGTTTTCCAATCTGCTGGAACTGCCTCAGAGTCCAGCAAACTTTGGAAAATTATCACAAGTATACTTGCTATTTATCCCGTCATCTCCTTTAGTACCCTGGGATGCATTCCATCAGGGCCAGGAGACTTGTCTATCCTTAGCTCCATTAGCTTGCCCAACACTACCTCTTCCGTAATAATGATTGTTTCCAGGTTCTCACCTGCCCTTGTCTCTTTGTCAATGACTGGCATGTTATTAGAGTCCTCCACTGTGAAGATCGATACAAGATACCCTGTTCAATGCCTCAGCCATTTCATCCTTTCCCATAACTAAATGTCCTTTCTTATCCTCTAAAGGACAAGGGTTTACCTTAGCCACTCTTTTTCATTTTATATAATTAATGGAAACTTTTGCTGTCTGTCTTTATACTCTGTGCTAGTTTTTTTCTTGTGTTTTTTTCTTTGTAGCTCTTTTTGTGGCTTTCTGTTGACCTGTAAAGTTTCCCAATCTTCTACTTTCCTGCTGTTCATGGCCACTTTCTTGGCCTTCTCTTTCAAATTTAATAGCCTCCCCTATTTTCTTAGACATCCATGGCAGATTACTCCTTTTCTTACAGTCCTTCCTTTTCACTGGAATATACTTCTGCTGAGCACTTTGAAAAATTGCTTTGAAAGTCCTCCACTACTCGTCAGCTGTCCCACCATAACATCTTTGTTTCCAGTCTACTTTAGACAAGTCCTCTCCCGTTCTATTGTAGTTGCCCTTGTTTAAGCACAGGACCCTCGTATTGGATTTTATTTGTGAGTTTTGAGAAGATTTGTAGCTCAGGTTGAGGTTCTGGATGTAGGTTTGCTCACTGAGCTGGAAGGTTCATTTTCAGACGTTTCGTCACCATACTAGGTAATATCTTCAGTGAGCCTCCGGATGAGGCCCTGCTGAGGTTTCCAGCTTTCGGTTTATAGGTTTGGGTTTCCTTGGGTTGGTGATGTCATTTCCTGTGGTGACATCATTTCCTATGGTGATGTCATTTTCTGTTCTTTTTCTCAGGGTGGTAAATAAAAGAAAAGGAAATGATGTCACCGCAGAAAATGACATCACTAACCCAAAGAAACCTAACCCACACACCCCTATATACCATGGGCAATTTAGCACAGCCAGTTCACCTGACCTGCACGTCTTTAGATTGTGGGAGGAAACTGGAGCACCCAAAGAAAACCCACACAGACACTGGGAGAACGTGCAAACTCCACATAGACAGTTACCCGAGGCTGGAATCGAACTTGGGTCCCTGGGGGAGCAGTGGTAACCACTGAGCCACCGTGCCAGGGTGTCAAGGAGCAGATGAACAAAAGCAGTGTTTAGTCACTCCTGCTCCTAACCTCACTACTCGAGGTGGTAGATGGGGTGCAGAAGGGAACAGTGGCTGCAATAACTTTTGGAGCTGGGGGAATCCTCAGAACATCACCAGGTATCACCCACTCTCTGTCTGTATTGGGCCAGCTAATACCACCAGTGTCTACTGTTTCATCACCTTCACGGAATGTGGGTGCCCTGACTGCTCCAAGTGCCTTATAATTCCAGTTTTCTGTTCTATTCTCAGCTACAAATCACTGCTCTGTCAGTTCCCCTTCAAGAGGCCATAGTGTCTTCTCCCAACACTGAATTCCCTGTGCAATAGAAAGCAAATTGTCTGGTTTTCTCATTGTAGATATGGGCTATGGAGAGCGGACGAGCACTTTCTGCGGGACTCCAGAGTTCCTTGCTCCTGAGGTTCTGACAGACACCTCCTACACCCGAGCTGTGGATTGGTGGGGACTTGGTGTTCTCATCTATGAGATGCTGGTGGGAGAGGTGAGTCCTGAAAAAGATTGTTACTTATATTGAACAAATGTAGATAATCCCCCTGTGTCATTTCTCTCAGTGTAAAAAGTCTTGTTTGATAAAGGTTGACCAACCCCTCGAATCTGTTCTCTTATTGAAATTAATTGTGGCTGATGTCTGCCTACCTCTTAACATTTTTGGAGAAACAAAATTGATCCCAAATTTAGAATCATCACCTTGTACCCACATCAAGTGGAATTTTGTTTCAGACTTCTGCTTATCTTTTTGCATGTATTCTCAAACCCTCTTTTTTAAAAAATTCACATCCCCCAATCTTTGATTCTCCAATCAGCACGTCGTATCTCTTGAATGTCTGAAAATGCAGCAAAAGGAGGGATTCCAGATCAGTGTCCTGATGTCAAAACTAGTTTTCAGCCCCTTTCTCTCTTCCCCAGCAATCCTGCGTCTTAACCTGCTTTAAATACTTTGGAATTTTGCCTCACACAATGTCAACTTTTCCCTGTATCAAGGCATTAATGCCACCATCAAAACTGTACAATGTCAAAGCACCTCTCGTCACAAACTCCTGAACTACAAGAAATAATTTTTTACTTCATCAAAACACCTCCTAATTTTAAACAGCCAATAAATCTCCTCTCAGACCCCCTCAGACCCATAGTCTCACTACCTGGAACACCAACTTACAGATTGGCCAAGGAACTACACCAAAGACTAAAACACTTAGTAGAAGGCTCACACCACTCCATCCACTCCACCCAAGAATTCCTGAAGACCATCAAAGACACTAAGATAGAAGAGGATGAAATAATGGTCTCCTTTGATGTAACAGCCCTGTTTACCTCAATCAACATTAACCGGGCCAAGGAAACACTGACTACACTATTCAAAGACCCAAAGACACAGATACCAAACATCATTAACTTCATCGACAAGAACAGTATCGTCAAGCTGGTGGACCTATGCCTTACCACACACTTCACCTTCAACAACAAAAGCTACAGACAAACCAATGGAACACCCATGGGATCTCCGATATCAGGGTTCTTAGCAGACACAGTAATGCAGAGACTTGAACAAACAGCTCTGCCAACCATCCAACCCAAACTTTGGGTCTGCTACTTGGATGACACTTTTGTCATCACTAAATGAAACAAATTAAAGGAAACCTTCAAGACCATCAATAATATCCTTCCTGGCATAAAGTTCACCAAAGAGGAGGAAAACAATAACAAACTGCCTTTCCTAGATGTCACAGTCGAGCGAACAGTCAATGGGGAACTTCAAACCAGCATCTACAGAAAAACAACACATACAGACCAAACACTGAACGACAGAAGCAATCATCCTGACACCCACAAACAAACTGCATCGGAACATTATTTCAACAAGCCAACACACACTGCAACACAGAGGAACTACACAGAGCAGAGAAAAATCACCTCTACTATGTGTTCAAAAAGAATGGGTACCCACTGAACACAGTCTGCCGATTTCTCAGCAACAAACCCAAACAAACAGACACAACACGGCCAGAAACTCTAGTCACTCTCCCCCACATCAAAGACATCTCAGAAATGACTGCCAGATTACTCAGACCCCTTAGCATCATGGTAGCCCACAAACCCACCAACACACTAAAACAGCAGCTGATGAACCTGAAAGACCCGATACAGACCAACAAGCAAAACTAATGTCATTTACAAAATAACACGCAAGAACTGTAACAAACAGGCAAAAAACTAGCCACCAGGATACATGAACATCAATTAGCCCCAAAATGACATGACTCTCTCTCACTAGCAACCTCACGTACAGATGAGGAAAGACACCACTTCGACTGGGACAACACATCCATCCTAGGACAGGCCAAACAAAGACATGCACGAGAATTGCTAGAAGCATGGCATTCCAAACGGAACTCTATCAACAAACACATCGAGTTAGACCCCATCTACCACCCCCTGAGAAAAGGAACAGGAAGTGACTTCACCACAGGAAATGACATCACCAACCCAAAGAAACCCAAACATATAAATAGAAAGCAGGAATTTTCAGCATTGCTTTGCCTGAGGCCCACTGAAGATATTACCTACTAAGGTAAGGAACCGTTATGGGGACGGTGCTGAGCTGGAAGAAGAGCTTCACGGCAGAGGAAATGAGTTGGGAGTTGCAGTGGGAGAGGGACTCCCTGAGATTCTTGTAGAGGGAG
>NW_025198792.1:4758-5743 GCF_004010195.1 Chiloscyllium plagiosum
TACTTATCTCTCCACGCTTCAGGCTCTCTGCCTGTATTCCTGATGAAGGGCTTTTGCCCGAAACGTCGATTTTCCTGCTCCTCGGATGCTGCCTGAACTGCTGTGCTCTTCCAGTACCACTGATCCAGAACCCCGTCTCCCAGGACAGAACCTCCCTGGTCCTTACCTTCCATCCCACCAACCTCCAGATACGTCGCATCACCCTCCACCACTTCCACCACCTACACACAGACCCCACCACCAGGGATATATTTCCCTCCCCACCTCTGTCAGCATTCCTGAGACACCATTCCCTCTGCAACTCCCTTGTCAGATCCGCACCCTCACCACCAGCCCATAGCCTACTCCAAGCACCTTCCCCTGCCACCGCAGGAAGTGAAAGACCTGCAGGAAAATCAACGTTTCGGGCAAAAGTCCTTCATCAGGAATAGAGGCAGGAAGCCTCCAGGGTGGAGAGATAAATGGGGGCGGTGGGGCTGGGGAGAAGGCAGCAAAGAGTACAATAGGTGAACGGGGGTGGGAATGGAGGTGATAGGTCAGAGAGAGGTGGGAAGGAAGATAGGCAGGTAGGACAGGTCATGGGGACAGTGCTAGGTTGGAGGTGGGGGAAGGGGAAATGAAGAAACTGGTGAAATCCACATTGATGCCCTGGGTTGAAGTGTTCGAGGCAGAAGATGAGGCGTTCTTCCTCCAGGCCACAGGGCGGTGGGGTTGATTGGTGCGTGTGTCCCGGAGATGTTCCTTGGTAAATGACATTATTGTATCCGTTGCTCCCGATGTGGTCTCTTCTACATTGGGGAGACTGGACGCCACCTAGCAGAGTGCTTCAGGGAACATCTCTGGGACACCCGCACCAATCAACCCCATCGCCTTGTGGGCCAACATTTCAACTCCCCCTCCCACTCTGCCGAGGGCATGGAGGTCTTGGGCCTCCTTCACCCGACGCCTGGAGGAAGAAATGTGGATTTCACCAGTTTCCTCATTC
>NW_025198793.1:0-5745 GCF_004010195.1 Chiloscyllium plagiosum
GTTTCCTTTCTTCCTGGTGGTGGAAATTGAATACAGATTTGCACACTTGTTGTCTTTCACTGTGTTTCACACCTACACACACACAACATGGGTGCTGGGGAAAAAATAAGCATTACCGCAGTTAGGTGGTAGTGTGGGCAAAGAAAAAAAAACAAGAGTCACAACATGGATGCGAGGGAAAAAAAAGAGCAAATGCTGTTAAGCGGCAGTGCCAGGGTTATGTATTTTAAAAAACATATAACCAAGGCATCAGAATGTTCTCCAAGCTGGCTGGTCACAGCCAGTGTTACAGTGGGGGAACAGTTAGTTCTCTGAGCTAGGAGACATTTGCCTTCGGTCTTTTTTTTTGTTTTTGTGTTTTTGGTTTCTCTTTTTCTTTTACTGTGTGTATTCAGGTGGAAAAAGGAAAAAGAAACATAAACATGAGTTTTTCCCTCCGATTCTATTTTGATTTAATCCCTGCCCTCCCCTTCATTTGTTTGATCACTCAGCATTGCCCTTTGTTGAGAAGGGCACTGCTTGTCACTGGGCACTCTGGGTATTTCCTTTCTCCCTGGTGGTGGAATATAAATAAAGATTTCTGCACTCGTTGTTCTTCACTGTTTCCTACCTCTGCACACATACAACATGGGTGCCGGGGTAAAATAAGCACTACTGCTGTTAGGCAGTAGTGTGGGGGTTACATGGTAAAAGTATAAACAGATGTATCAGATATCCTATCACTCTGAGAGCTGGCTCTGAGGGAGCTGGATCAGTGTCGAGGACTTTCCATGTGTAAATAAAAGGTGACTTGGGGGTGGTATACTGGCCTCTGTAGAGTTATTAAAGAAAGCAATTTCTCTATAACTACTATACCAAGTCCCTTCTTGGTTTAAATAAATCCTTCTAGATATTAACCTGAGTGTGAGAGTTTTTGTTCTTTTCTGCTTGCCCATCTCTCTGCTCTGTACAAATATGTTTGCACCGTGCAAGAAGAGGTGTAGCTGGGGCTCGGGGGATAGGCCAAACAGTCTCTCTCAACAATAAAAGAATGTACATCAAGAATTTGAGCAATACAAAGCCATTAAATGCCGCATGATTTTCCATCTAAGGCACAAAGGCTATTCCAGATTTAAGAGATGGAATGATTAGCAGGATCTATTGAGCTGTGAACCTGATCTTCCACACTATGTGAAAATCCCATCATATGTCTTTTATGAACGATAAACATCCATTTTAATAAGGGAAGTTTCCTTTAGCTATAATAATTTTTTCAGTATAAATAACCTTCAGCCACATTTCAACCATCAAAGCCAGCAGATAGCCTTAGATATGGGGTCAAAACTGCTCACAATATTCCAAATGTGGTCAGACCAGAGCCTTACACAGCATCAGGAGTACATCTCTGCTCTTGTATTTAACCCCTCTTGAAATGAATGCTAATATTGCATTGCTTTCCTAACTGAACCTGCATGCTAACCTTAAGAGAATCCTGAACTAGGACTTCCTAGTCTCTTTGTGCTTCAGATTTCTGAAGCCTTTCCCCCATTTAGAAAATAGTCAATGCTGCTGTTCTTTCTATCAACGTGCATAACCTCACACTTTGCCACATTGTATTCCACCTGCTATTTCTTTGCCTGCTCTCCTACCCTCTCCAAGTTCTTCAGTAGCCTCCCCACTTCCTGAACACTACTTATCCCTCCACCTATATTTATGTAATCTGCAAACTCAGCAACAATGCTCTTAGTCCCTTCATCCAGATCATTAATGTATAATGTGAATATTTGTGGTCCCAACACAGACCCCAGCAAAACTCTTCTAGTCACCGACTGTCATCCTAAAAAGACCCCTTCATCTCTACTCTGTACCAGTCAGCCAATCCTCTATTTTGCCAGTACCTTGCCTCTAAAACCATGGGCTGTTAACTTACTTAGCAGCCTTCTATGCAGCACCATGTCAAAGACCTGCTGGGAATCCAAATAGTTCATGTCCACTGGCCCTCCTTTATCTAACTTGCTTGTTATTACCTCAAAGAATTCTAACAGATTTTTCAGCCATGACCTTCTCTTGCAGAAGCCATTCTCATTATCTTCTGCTGATTTTTGAAGTCTTTCTAATCCTCTGGCTTCCCACCAATCTTCACAAAATTGCACGCTTTTTCTTTTATGCTGTCCCGACCTTCACTTGTCAGATATGGTTGCCTCATCCTCCCCCGTTATGAATCTTTTTCTTCGGGATGAATTTCTGCTGTGCCTCCTAATTACCTCCTGAACCTGCTGCTGTTGCTGCTCCACTGTTTTCCTTGCTAGGCTCCCCTTACAGTCAACTCTGACCAGCTCCTTCCTCATGTTTTTGTAGTTACGTTTGCTTAATTGTAATACCGTTACATTTGATTCCAGCTTCTCCATCTCAAACTGTATGTTGAATTCTATCATGTTATGGCCACTGCCCCCTAGGGGTTCCTTCGTCTCAGCTCTCTCATCAAGTTTGTCTTATTATACATCATTAAATCTAGAAATGCCTGTTTCCCCAGTGGTCTCTATCACAAACTGCTTCAAAACACCATCTTGTAGATATTCCACAAATTCCTTTTCTTGGGATCTGCTACCAACCTGACTTTCCTAGTCCACCAGCATATTGCAGTTCCCCATTATTATTGTAATAGTGCCTTTCTTATATGCCTTTTCTATCTTCTGATTTATTTTTATTCCACCTCCTGACTACTGCTCGGAGGCCCGTACACAATTCTGATCAGAGTCTTTTCGCCTTTGCGGTTTCTTAACTCTATCCACACACATTCAATACCTTCTGACTCTATAATCACTTCTCACTATCGATTTTAATGTCATTTCTTACTAAGAAGGTGACCCCATCCCCTCTGCCCATCTGTCTGTCCTTTTGATAGAGTGTATATTATTGGATATTCAATTTCCCAGCTCTGGTCCTCCTGCAACCATTTCTCTGTGATATCCACAATATTGTATCGGCAATTTCCATCTGTGCTACAAGCTCATTTACCTTGTTTCACATATTCATGCATTTAAGTACAAGATCCTCAGTCCTGCATTGATTGCCTCCCTTCTCATTATTGCTCCCTTATCTGGTGTGCCTGAAGTTAAATGTTTGACCCTTTTCATACTCTCTGTCTTATTACTTGCTGTGGAAACCTAAATAACCTCTGCTAAGCCTTCCACCCCTTTAACTTTTTCCATAATTTTCCATGCAACTGAACCCATCTGTCCACTATTTAGTGTAAACCCGTATCCAGAATCCCTGTTCTAAGTGTGAAGTTATGAAGACTTGTTGTAAGTACCAAGCTTGTCCTTTGTTTGGTTATAGGAGATTAACAAATGATTTGACTGAAGTGTTCAAGGTGGATAAAAGCAGTTGATAGTTTGGACAGAGACAGACTGTTCAGACTCTGTTATTAATCTGTTATGTAATATCAGAACATTTAGAAATTAATAATGTGATCGAGTAGAGTCAGCATGAATTCATGAAGGAAAAATCATGCCTGATAAATTTACTAGAATTCTTTACAGAGGTAACAAACAGGATAAATGAAGAGGACACAGAGGGTGGAATACATTTGAATTTTCACAAGGTTTTGATAAGGTGTCACACGTTAGACTACTTAATAATGTCCATGGTGTTAGCTATAATATAGAGCATGGATAGAGGAATGGCTAACCACTAGAAGACAGAGAGTGAGATTAGGGTGACATTTTCAGGATGGCGACCTGTAACTAGTGGAATGCCACATGGAGTGCTAGGGCCACAATTATTGATAATATGTACTAATGATTTGGATGAGGGAAGTGAAAATACTGCAGATACGTTTACAGACAACACAAAAATAAGTGGAAGGCAAGTGGTGAGGATAACTAAAGAGGTTGTAAAAGAATATAGACTGGGCAAGAACTTGGCGCATGAAATATAAATTGGGGAAAATGAGGTAAAACACTTTGGCAGGAAGAACAGAAGAGCTGAATATTATTTAAATGGAGAAAGCTACAGAACAGAGGGATTTGAGAGGCCTTGCCCATGAATCAATAAAATCTAGCATTTATATTTAGTGGTAATAGGGAAGGCAAATGGAACATTAACATTTACTTCAAAGGGACGGAATATGAAAAGAGGTAGATTTTGCTGAAAATATACAAGGTACTAATCAGATGGAATACCATGAACCATTTTAAGCCTCTTATCTGCATGTTTATGTCCATGCTGTAATGTACAAGAACATCTAGGTCTATTGCACCTCCACACTTCCTAATCTATCATCTTTCAGATAACAATCTGCCTTTCTGTTCTTGCTAGCGAAGTAGAAAACCTCAATTTTATCCGCATTACAGTTCATCATTTTCCAGTTACATTTCACATCTAGAGAAGGCAATTTATATTGGGGAACATAGCACACAGTGGGACACCAGGCTGGTCACCAGGCACCCTCAACCCAGAGTTCCATCTCTGCTTTGACCTCATATTACCCCCAAAACCCATTTCTACCCATCCCCTAATGTACAGACTTTGAACTTTTCCTCCAACTGCTCTTCCTGCCCCCACCTCACCAACATCCACTCTTCACCATGGCCCACATCTCACCATGGCCTATGCCTCTCCATGGCCCATGCCTCTCCTTGGTCAACATTGGTGAAACACCTGTAAGATTCTGCCCTTGGACTTGTTTGAAAATAACACTTTTCAAAGCAAAGAAAGGACCGTGGTCTAAAGCAGCTAAAACATTAAATTTGAGGAGTTCAAGTACCTTTTTGGGAGACACAAAGCCAATGGATTTCTTAGGGTGCGGTGTTCCATGACCAGTATTTGTGTGTAAAAAAGATGCTGGGTGTTTTAAATGAACAGTCAGAGAATCTCCTCAGGATAGAGGGATAACAGTATTAACACTTGCTTGTGAATTGAAGACCCACCAGAAATTGTCATTGCTGCAACTGAGTGTTTTATAAGGGAAATTTCTGAACCAACACCTCTGCCTAGAATAGAATGAGAGAATCACACCCAATCACGACTGCTCAGTGACAGCCAGAGTGAGGTAATCCAATACCAGCAGTTGCTGAGGGAAGTGACCTACATTCAGTACACAAACCTCTGGACAATCTATGAAAATGTTGCTTTATTTGATTTTACTTGTTTTTTTGGCTAAGTTCTAAGATCTGATACTCTGCAGAGTTTTATTGTCCTATTTTATATTCTTTGAGGGGGATGAGGTTGTATGTGTTTTATTGTGTAAAGGTAGTTGGATGTAGTTGTACATTTTAAAATTTTCATTAATCACTTCTGCATTTTTGCCTGAGTAAGCTTTGGAAATAAAACTAACTGTAATTGTGAACTGAAGGAACCAGGTTGACTTATTTCTTACACCAAACTGTACAATGAAGTATTAATTTATTGAATTGACAAGATTGTCATCAATTCAGAAGTTGGACAATGAGATTAGTCAGTTCACCCCTCCTAGCTCTGTCAGAATAATTTAAGGGGTTGGGGGTGGAATGTAGCAAGCTTAAGGTCAGGCATGCGCAGATTCTTGCAATGACATTCCTGATGAAAGGCAATTGCCCGAAACGTCGATTTTCCTGCTCCTCAGATGCTGCCTGACCTGCTGTGGTTTTCCAGCACCACTCTAATCTAGACTCTGATTTCCAGCATCTGCAGACCTCACTTTTGCCAATGACAGGAGCAGGCCATCAGGTTTGGTACTCTTGATAGCTGTTCGAGATAAGTGTAATGGCACTGTGCCTTTAAGAG
>NW_025198794.1:0-5745 GCF_004010195.1 Chiloscyllium plagiosum
CAGATTGTGGGGAGTAGATCGCCCAGATTAAAGACTATAAATTAAGCTCTTTTTATCCTACATTAATGCTTGGGCCGCTAAGAACTCAGCGTCAATACGGTTAGATATTGAATCCTCTCAGACATAGAGAACCCTTGTTGTTCTTCAATAAAATGACAACATTTATGGAGTATTGTCATAACAAAATAATTATCAATGCTGTTAAAGCATGAATGACAATGCGTCAGATCGAGGGCAATGCAGCCAAAAACATGTTTCCTACCCGTATAATTGGTATACCGGGTTGTCATCCGGGGATAATAGATTCCAGATTTAAACAGTGAGCAGCCAGGGGTGTACCTTGCTTGAGTGATTTAGAACAAATAGAATCCCTACAGTGTGGATGCAACCCCTTGGGCCCAGCAAGTCCACTTCGACCCTGTGAAGAGTAAACCTCCCAGGATCATTCTCCTACCTTCCTATATTTACCCTGACTAATGACCCAACCTACTCATCCCTGAACACTATGGGTTATTTATCAATGTCCAATTCATCTAACTTGCATATAACTTGCACATCTTTGGACTGTGGGAGGAAGCCCACACAGACACAGCGAGAATATGTTAACTCATAACAGCCAGTCATCCAAGGCCGGAACCAAACCCGGGACCCTGGTACTGTGAGGCAGAAATGCTCACCACTGAGCCACCACGTGTTATTTGAGGGTGAAACAATGATATCGTTTGATCAAATAACTCGTACGTATGGACTACCTAGTAGAGAGCTCTTCTGTTTTTTTTTTCCAGGTCAGAGATTTGATTAAAAAAAACACAAACTCTTAACAGACTCTTACAGATCCGATAGAGAGATGAGGGTGCTTATTGCTTAGATTCCACTCTCTGTCAGTACCCCGTATCATTAGTTGGAGAGTGTCCCCTCAGACAAGACTGTGTTTCTTTGTGATGTCTGCGAGAGAGATTTGGGGGTTCAGACCACTTCGGAGACATGGGAAGACATTTGTGAAAATGCTTATAGGATTTCATCTGTAATAGGACTCATTCCATACAGTTGAAAATTCTTCATAGCGTCTATCTAACCCCAGATTATTTCTCAAAATTCAAAGTGGGATTGTCTTCAACATGTACTAAATGCAGAATGACTACAGGCACTCTTACTCATTGCTTGTGGTCCTGCTGCAGGCTTCATATATATTGGAGCACTGTGTCAGGTGTGATAGAGTGGGTTGAGGGGACTGAGTTGGATATGGACCTGCTTTCTCTTTTCCTGGGCCTGCCGAGGGTACTTTACACAGATGCACATGGGAAAAAAATATCCTTACGTTCTGTGCTAGGAAAAGCATTCTGTTGTGTTGGATGTCTGGAACCTCACCCCAGGTCTTCATGGAGAATAGCCCTTTGGACTTTCTCACCAGCGTGGTGCATCAAAATAAAGAGATTTATATAAGACATGGCAAACCTTTTTGGATTACCATGCTACAGGCTTATCTGCCACTCTCAGTAGAGCTTTTATAAAGCCATATTATCTAGTATTATACCTTTTATATTATCTAATGAACCTTATATCCAGAGAGGAAGAATTATGAACATAAAAATGTGTATCAGTTAATGCTCTTGAAGAACGAGTGCTATCGTTTTGTTACGCTGATTTGTATTATTTATTCATTATTTATTGTTTATTTTGTATTTATTTTGTCAGTTTAGTAGTTTTTGCTTGTTTTGTATGTACATGCACATGGGTGTAATTTTAATCAATTATTTGAGTTGTGTTGTTATTGGTTTATATTAATATTAAAAGTCTCTTTTTCAATTTTTTAAAATTAAAATGCTAACATTGATAGAATAGAATCCCAAAGGACTCTCATTAGAGAGACCACTCATGGTGGTTTACCCTGAGGGTCACCACACCTCGGGTGATCGGGTGAAGTTGAGTCCCCTTCATGGTAACCTTTGTCAGTGTGAGGAACTGAACCTGCGGCTGTTGGCTTCCCTCTGCATCACAAACCAGCATTCCAGCCAACTGAGTGGTAGACTGCATAAGTGTGACAGACTAAAACGGTCACAGTCAAAGTGCAAGACAAACATTCATAACAAGGAAAGTGGTACAATTCTGACAACGGTCAAGATAACAGCTGAGGGGATAAACGTTCTCTGCTCGAAACTGTATTTTATAACAAGACATGTTTAGAAGTTGTCCTTGGTTTAATATGATTAAGGTGAATTAAGTGAAACAACCAGAATTACTAAGTGTGCTTGGATATGTATAACCGTAAAATAAGTGTAGATTTTTGATTTGTCTGTGCAACGCATGCTGACAATTTCATTAAAGTATAAAGATGATGGAATATATTGTTAGGAGTGTCCGTCCCCGTGGGAAATGCCCTCGAACTTGAAGAAAACCAGGGTAAAAGTACCTGAGTATCGTTTGGTCAGTGACAGGAACCCGGGGGTTGAATAAGTGAAAGTTCCTGTAACGTGGAACTGAGAAAACCATCAGATCAGCCAGGACCTTATTAAATGTTAGTGCACGTTTGCGGGCTGAATGGCTTCAGCATGGTTTGAATTGTGTGTGAATTGAAAAGCGAATATCTCTACTCCTTCCTCTGATGTGTTACACACTGGGGCACTGCCATTTTCCTGAAACTGGGAATTATTTGGAACATTATCTGGAACATTCCATAATCAGCATTCTCCAGAATATTCTGTAACTGTGTGGGGGGTATTGCAAAGGCGAGGGAGAGATAGAGAGAGAGGGAGCGAAGCTGCTGCATGCGACACTGAGAGTGGTGGAGCATGAGTCCTATTTGGGGATCAGTGCTATAATAGATATGCAGTGAGTATGAGGGAGCAGAGATAATACAGTGACCTTTATCCTGACAGAGCGGGGAAGGTTACTGATGCTCGTCCTGTATTGCTGGACATTTATTCAGACCGCTGATTGTGCACTGTGGTTGGTGGTGAGCACAGACAATGCTCGGTGGGTCTGGTGGTGTGGCCACCTCTGGGAAGAGAATGGTCCCCCTCTGTACTAGCCCACCCACTAAGACCTCCATGCCCTTGTTAACCCACCGTGGTGTAATTGCCCCTTACCTACTATGCTCGGGGTAAACTGTGCAGGGCAGCTCCAAACTGAGAAAGGTCAGCCGTGTGCCCCTTGGCCTTTTAAAGATGGCACCAGTGTCAGGGATCACGGAACATCCGGGGCATCCGGGCGACTGTGAGTACCTCCAATCATGATGGGTGGGAGAATCGGGCTGGCATTCAATGAGAGGGACACCATTGGGTGGGGTGGGTAGTTAATTAGATAAGATAGCAGCAGGAAACTTGCTCAGCTTCGTACAGACAATCTCTTTGTCACATTCAATGAAAGTGGCACTGAGAGAACTTACTGTTTTATACAGCTCAGTGAGTCGAAGACTCTGCTGTCCTCACTCCCAGTTACAAAGCTGCAGAAAAAATGCTCATTTAAAACTCTCCATCGCCTGAACTCACAGCAATATCCCACTCCCTTATAATTCTTCATAATACTGACCCGTGTTGCATGATAATATCGAAATGTCTCCATTTCAGCATTCTGAAACCTGTGAACATATCCTTCCACGACATTGAACTAGAAATTTTTTTTCTCAGTCTCCTCTCTTTGTCTCAACCCCAAAACACACTCATTTACATTCGTAAGGCACCGAAACAGGCCATTCGGCCCAGCTGGTTCATGCCAACTAAAATGTCCATCCACACTCACCCCATTTTCCTGCGCTTGTTCTGTATCCCTGTAATCCTTTCCTATCTGTGTATTTGTCCAAATGCGTTTGCAATGTAGTTATTGTACCCACCTCAACCACTTCCACAGGCAGCTCAGTCCATATGCGTACTGCACTCTGTGTACAAAAGTTCCCCCTCAGCTTCCTTTTGATTCTTTTTTTCCTCTCCAAACATTTACGGATGTCATTTGTCCTCGATTCTCCAACCTTGGGAAAAAAAGTAAAGTATTAACCCCTATGTACGGCTTTCATGATTTGATAAGACCTCGAATTCTACCAGAACCCCCTCAGTTTCGTACACCATAAAGAAATAAGTTCTAACTGGTCCAGATTCTCCATATAACTCAGACGTTTTAGCCAAAGAAACATCTTTGTAAATTTCTTCTACATTTTTCTAGTTCAATAATATCCTTTCTAGAGCAAGGTGAACAAAACAGAACACAATATTCCAACTGTAGCCTTACCAACATCCTGTACAACTGCAACATAACGTCCCAACTTCTAAACTCAATACCCTGATGAAGGCGAGTGCGCCAAAAGCCTTCTTCACTGTCCTGTAAATTTCAGACAACTGTGCACGTTATCTCCAACGTCCTTTTGTTCAACTACATCCCTTAAGGCCCTTTCATTCATCATTAAACTCCTACATGGATTTGACTTTCCAAAATGCAAGACGTCACATTTACCTACATTAAACTCCATTTCCTACTTCTCAGCCCACTTCCCCAGTTGATCAAGGTATTACTGCAATTTCTGATAAAGTTCCTCACTTGAAACGATGTCTCCTATTTTAGAATCATCTGCAATCTTACTAAGCTTGTGTTGTGAACTCTCTTCGAAATCATTGATATAGATAACAAACAGCATGGGCCCAGAACCGACCCCTGAGGCATTCCACTAGTGACAGGCCTCCAATCCGACAAGCATACCTCCACCATAGTCACTTGCTTGCGAACATTAAGCCAATTGTGTCGCCAATTTGCCAATTCACCTTGGATTCCATGTGATCAAACTTTCTTGAGTGGCCTACCATATGGAACCTTATCAAAAGCCTTACTGAAATCCATATAGACAATGTCCACGACCCTGCCCTCGTCAACCTTCCTGGTCACTTCCTCAAAAAACGCTAATAAAATTTGTAAGGCATGATCTGCCACGCACAAATGCTGACTGCTGCAAGTTAAACTCTGTCTTTCCAAATGCATGCATATCTTATCTCTCAGAACCTTCTCAAGCAGTTTACCGAAAACAGATGTGAAGCTTAATGGTCTATATTTCCCTTCTTGAATAAGGGCACAACATTTGCTCCTGCCCAGTCTTCCGGGACCTTGGCCCCTGAACTTTCTTCTCTCCTCTCTTGGATATATCTGGTCAGAACCAAGAGATTTATCTGACTTTATGCATTCTAATATGTCCAATAGCACCTCGCCTGTGGTATGACTGTACCAAGATATGATAGCTAGCCTTCCAAAGGTCAAACGTCTCCATGGTAAAAAAAAAAGTAAATTGAGGACCTCGTCCATCTCTTGCAGTTTTACACATGCATGTCCATTTTGGATTTTAAGGCGTACTATTCTCTCTCTAGTTTTTTTTTTGCTACATCGAAAGCATTTCTTTGGATTCACCCTTCAGTAAACTCTTGTATCCCCTGTGTACATCCAGGGATTCCCTTGATTCCAGCTGCCTGAACCTGAGCCATGCCTCCTTTTGTGCTGGTCAGAGCCTCAATATCTCTTGTCATTCAGGGTTCTCTCATCCAGCCTCACTTCCCCTTCACTCTCACGGGAACATATAGACCTTGAACTCGAGCTATTTCACTTTTAAATGCCGCCCAATTTCCCGGGATCCAATTACCTGCAAGCCCCTGTCTAATTTCAACAAAATTCGCCTTGCCCCAGTTTAGAACTTGAATCTGTGGAACAATTTTGTCTCTCCCATATCAACTTCAATATTACTACAACTTTATTTTCGTTTCACAAAATGCTTCC
>NW_025198795.1:0-5745 GCF_004010195.1 Chiloscyllium plagiosum
GGGATCAAAATTGTTTCTCCTGCCGCTTCCTGAACAACAGTCTCAATTTTATGAATAATGTCTCAAGATTATGAACGGATTTAATAACAGAGCACTGAAAAATAGGAGCCGCGTACAAAATGTCAATGGGCAAAGAAAATTGCTACCCTGCTTCGTCATCTCTGGAAACCTACACAACAGTATTGCTTGTTATTTTACTACTGTCCTCTTTTACAAACAGCGTCGGACGCATTCACGGAAGAAAAATTACAAAATATAGAAGAATATATGGTCGATCTGTCAGCAATCCTCCTCCATTCAATAGACCATAAGACCATAACAAGACCATAAGACCGAGGAGGATAGATTAGACCATTCAGCCCATCGTGTCTGAACCACCATTCAATCATGTCTGATAGGTTTATCATTCCCATGCCCCTTCTTTGTTCCTAACACCCTTGATGCTCAAGAACATATCGATCTTAGTCTTAAATATATTCAATGATCTAATGAACGAGAAATTATTCGCATTTATTGTGATATGAAAAGTGATGTTAACTGAACCTGTTTGTTAAATGACAGTGATTAATATTAGTCTCCATGAGCTTTAAGTATCGCAGTGGAGGGTTTTCATCTTTTCCTGATAAATGGTTCCCATTCTATGTGCTATCCCATAGTATGAGTGGGAGCATCACCGACAGCACTAACAGGAAGCAGAAGTTCCAGAGAGAGATGGAGGAGATCAGAATCTGATAACATTATACTAGACTGTTCCAACAATGGATCAGAATATGAGAACCATAGACTGGAATGTTGCAACAATGTATGAGGATCTGAGAACAATAGACAGGAATGTTAGAACAATCGATCGGAGTTTCTCCTGGTATGTTTGGTATCTTTCCACATATTACGATGAGATGCCATTATCACGGAGAATCGTATTTGCACTTTCTATTATTCAAAACTTTTATTATCCTCTCCTGGCAATCGTTGGTGTCCCTGGTAAGTCTAAATGTTCAGTTTTTGTGACTAAAAATAAAGAATGAGGCTTACTGTTCTTTTCATTTACTCTACAATCCTTGACATTGTTATTGTTCCTGCTGAAATTCTGAAACCAGATATCCACCCCAAAAGCTATTGCTAATATGCATCAGTGAACCTGTTGAATCTTACCCACCCTGTTTGCTTCTGGCAATGTCCTTAGTGGTCTCTTTGTTGACCAAAGCAGCTTCATCAGGGAATCTTGATGCACATCTCATTGCCCTATTTGTGTACTTTTTTTGGATCATGTGGTCTATGCCTTTTGTTACGAACTCCATTTGCTTCCTCTGATTCCAACTCATCCCTTGCCAATTTCTGAGACTGAAACTGACAAATCACAACTGTGGTGATCGCTTTTCCATGAGTTGATTCTTAATGCCATACCCTGATCATTTCTAATTTTAACGACTAATATCTTCAGAACATACTTCACTGGATCATTCCTGCTGTTATTTCAAACCTGAACTATGAAACTCTGCCTAAATGATGGCAATTATCTGTTCACACTCCTACCTCCATTCCTGCACACCAAAATCTCTTCCCATTGATGACCAGATTCTGGATGGAGCTTGGGAACTGGAGTTACAGCCTCTGGGACCGCAATGTGTACAGAAAATGGAGCAGAGGCTGCAGAGAGGACAAACTCTGAACCCACGGAGTGAGTGTGTCTGGGGAAAGGGATCTGCCGTATCCACACCGAGTTTCCCAAGAACAGCCATCCAAGCGACACTTAACTCCGGAACAGAGTGTGTGGGGATCCTGATTGAACAACGGACTGATCACAGAGCGCTGTCACCTCCGTCAAAACCACCTTCAGCTTCACTCAGGGGTAGGGCAGTGCTGCCATTGGCTGTTAGGGTCACCGTTTCATTCAGCTTC
This sequence comes from Chiloscyllium plagiosum, assembly GCF_004010195.1. NCBI lineage: Eukaryota > Metazoa > Chordata > Chondrichthyes > Orectolobiformes > Hemiscylliidae > Chiloscyllium > Chiloscyllium plagiosum. The sequence continues at coordinate 1,900 of NW_025198795.1, forward strand.
CGGAATATATAGCTTTCTATGCAGGAGTGGGTGTCACATCCATTTTACCATTTGGTGACACTGGATATATGTTGGATGAGGTGAATACGTTGTTTTCTCCCTCAGTCGGGAGCTTCCGGTTTAATGTTGAGGTTCTGTTCGCCGAGCTGGAAATTCTTGTTGCAAACGTTTCATCCCCTGTCTAGGTGACATCCTCAGTGCTTGGGAGCCTCCTGTGAAGCGCTTCTGTGGTGTTTCCTCTGGCATCTCGAGTGGCCTGTCCCTGCCGCTTCTGGTTGTCAGTTTCAGCTGTCTGCTGTAGTGGCCGGTATATTGGGTCCAGGTCGATGTGTTTGTTGATGGAGTTTGTGGATGAGCTCCATGCTTCTAGGAATTCCCTGGCTGTTCTTTGTTTAGCTTGCCCTATAATGGTAGTGTTGTCCCAGTCGAACTCATGTTGCTTGTCGTCTGCGTGTGTGGCTATTCTGGATAGCTGGTCGTGTCGTTTCGTGTCTAGTTGATGTTCATGGATGCGGACCATTCGCTGTCTTCCTGTTTGTCCTATATTGTGTTTTGTGCAGTCCTTGCATGGGATTTTGTACACTACATTAGTTTTGCTCATGCTGGGTATCGGGTCCTTCGTTCTGGTGAGTTGTTGTCTGAGTGTGGCTGTTGGTTTGTGTGCTGTTATAAGTCGTAGTGGTCGCAGTAGTCTGGCTGTCAGTTCTGAAGTGCTCCTGATGTATGGTAGTGTGGCTAGTCATTTGGGTTGCCGCATATCCTCGTTCCGTTGTCTTTCTCTTAGGCATCTGTTGATGAAATAGCGCGGGAATCCCTTTTTGGCGAATACCTTGTATAGGTGTTCCTCTTCCTCTTTTTGCAGTTCTGGTGTGCTGCAGTGTGTTGTGGCCCTTTTGAATAGTGTCTTGCTGCAACTTCGTTTGTGTTTGTTGGGGTGGTTGCTTTCATAGTTCAGGACTTGGTCTGTGTGTGTGGCTTTCCTGTTTACCTTTGTGGTGAATTCTCCGTTCGGTGTTCTCTGTACCATCACGTCTAGGAATGGGAGTTGGTTATCCTTTTCTTCTTCTCTCGTGAATCGGATTTCTGTGAGTGTGACGTTCATGATCCGGTGTGTTTTCTCTATTTCTGTGTTTTTAATGATTACAAAGGTGTCATCAACATATCTGAACCTGAGTTTGGGTTGAACTTGTGGTAAGACTGTTCGTTGTAACCTTTGCATTACTGCTTCTGCTTTGAGTCCAGAGATCGGTGAGCCCATGGGTGTTCCGTTGATTTGTTCGTATATCTGGTTGTTGAATGTGAAGTGTGTTGTGAGGCACAAGTCCAGTCGTTTAAGTATGCCGTCTTTGTTGATAGGTTCAACGTCCTGTTGTCTGTTCTGTGTGTCCAGCAGGTTGGCTATTGTTTGTCTGGCTCGGGTTTTGTCAATAGAGGTGAACAGTGCCGTTACGTCGAATGAGACCATAGTTTCTTCCTTGTCTATGTGTATATTTCTGATGATGTCCTAGAATTCCTGTGTTGATTGTATAGATTGTCTGGATCCGCTGGTCGGATCAAAGACGGCATACTTAAACTACTGGACTTGTGCCTCACAACACACTTCACATTCAACAACCAGATATACGAACAAGTCAACGGGACACCCATGGGCTCACCGATCTCTGGACTCATTGCAGAAGCAGTAATGCAAAGGTTAGAACAAACAGTCTTACCATAAATTCAACCCAAACTCTGGGTCAGATAAGTTGATGACACCTTTGTAATCATTAAAAACACAGAAATAGAGAAAACACACCGGATCATCAACGCCACACTCATAGAAATCCGATTCACGAGAGAAGAAGAAAAGGATGACCAACTCCTATTCCTAGACGTGATGGTGCAGAGAACACCGAACGGAGAATTCACCACAAAGGGAGACAGGAAAGCCACACACACAGACCAAGTCCTGAACTATGAAAGCAACCACCCAACACACAAACGAAGTTGCATCAAGATACCATTCAAAAGGGCCACAACACACTGCAGCACACCAGAACTGCAAAAAGAGGAAGAGGAACACCTCTACAAGGTATTCGCCAAAAAGGGATTCCCGCGCTATTTCATCAACAGATGCCTAAGAAAAAGACAACGGAATGAGGATATGCGGCAACCCAAAGGACTAGCCACACTACCATACATCAGGAGCATTTCAGAACTGACAGCCAGACTACTGCGAACACTACGACTTATAACAGCACACAAACCAACAGCCACACTCAGACAACAACTCACCAGAACGAAGGACCCGATACCCAGCATGAGCAAAACTAATGTAGTGTACAAAATCCCATGCAAGGACTGCACGAAACACGATATAGGACAAACAGGAAGACAGCTAACGGTCCGCATCCATGAACATCAACTAGCCAAGAAACGACACGGCCAGCTATCCTTAATAGCCACATACGCAGACGACAAGCAACATGAATTCTAATGGGACAACACTACCATTACAGGGCAAGCCAAACAAAGAACAGCCAGGGAATTCCTGGAAGCATGGCGCTCATCCACAAACTCCATCAACAAACACATCGACCTGGACCCAATATACCAGCCACTACAGCGGACAGCTGAAACTGACAACCGGAAGCGGCAGGGACAGGCCACTATAAATGCCGGAGGAAACACCACAGAAGCGCTTCACAGAAGGCTCCCAAGCACTGAGGATGTCAACTAGACAGGGGATGAAACGTTTGCAACAAAAATTTCCAGCTCGGCGAACAGAACCACAACGAGCACCCGAGCTACAAACCTTCTCCCAAACTTTCCGGTTTAAACCTTGCTTTCTCAGTATGTTTGGGTTCCCAATGGTATACATGGCTCTACCAGGTCCCTATATCAATGGGGAGAGTTGAGGGAATTGGAGGATTTCTCTCGCAAAGAATGTTGCACTATGAAAATTCACAGTACATAACGATTGTGAATACCTATTGTCCTTGCAGCAACCACAGCCTCATCATTCAGGAGCATCTTCGGGTCTCCACGTAGCAATAAAGTATGATGCTTCGGATTGACTTCATCTCCTTGATACACGGTTAAAAATATCCTCGGCCTCACTAGTCTCCACCGCCAACAACAACATCAAGATATTCCGTGATTCATGACAGCAATGGAGTTACTGTGAACATCAGGGAGCAGATCATCAGGGACATGGAACACCGTTCCCGTTGTCTTAACGGGTCAGAGTGAATCCTCACATATACGCTATTCCACGAAGTACATTGAATTAACGTTCTTTCTAAAAAAGTTTGAAGCTCATGGAACACGTTATATCCCACCTGCGAAACGATTATCCATTGGTGTTATCAGTTTATTCCCATTTACAGTCTTTCTACCTTCTATTGATAATTTAATTTCTTGCTTACCTTAGTATCATCTCCAAACGTAGGTACAGTACATTTGTCACATGCCTCCAAAAAACTGATATAGATTGTCCATAGCTGAGAACCCAGCACTGGGCACTATTACACTCCCCTGGCTACGTGCTACCAAAATGATTATGACTAATTTATTCCAGTGTTTTCTTGCTGTTTGATAAGCAGTCCTCCTCCATTCCTGTTCTGCAAATTTAAAGGGTAGAATAAAACCAGGGACATCGTTCGGAAATTCAGCCCCTGGAGCTTGTTCCGTCATTTTTAACAATCATGATTGATGTCAACCCTATCTCAATTCCATTTCCCTGCCCTTCATTCGCTGCATAATCCCTGCATCCATTGCAATCTGCTGTCATGAATCAAACAGATTGAAAAACAATTGAGAGAAGGAATTTCTCATCACCCCGGTTTAAATCTGTCCTGTCCTGTA
>NW_025198796.1:0-1103 GCF_004010195.1 Chiloscyllium plagiosum
TTGAAGTCACACATAACGACAACCCTGCTACATTTGCATTTTTTTCAAAATCTGCCAGCCTACTAGCTCTTCAATCTCCCTACTGCTATTAGGGTGTCTGTAGAAAACCCCCAATGCGGTGGCTGTTCCCTTGCTGTTCCTAACTTCCAACCATACTGACTCAGTTGACAAACCTTCCTTAATAACCTTCGTTTCTGTGATGCATTCTCTGATTAGCAATGCTACACGCCCTCCTCTTTTTCCACCCTCCCTGTTCTTTTTAAACATTCTAAACCCTGGAACATCTAGCAACCACTCCTGCCCCTGTGAAACCCACGTCTCCATTTTGGCCACAACATCATAGTCCCAAGTACTGATCCATGCTCTAAGTTCGTCACTCTTATTTCTGACACTCCTTGTGTTAAAGCAAACGCACTTTAACCGATCCCTTTGTTTCATCATGTGAAAACCCTTCCCGGTAGATTCACTACATCCTGTCACTGCCCCATCTACAACTTACCCCCTCTCAGATCGCTCTGGTTCCCACCCCCTTGCCAAATTAGTTTCAACCCTCCCGAACAATTGTGGTACTACATTTGCTGCGTCTGTACCAATTGAGACACAGACCCGAACCAACTTTTCCAGAATCTGTCCCTTCCCTGGATTCACTCCTTTTCCTTTCAGTTGCTGCAAGTCAACAATTGAACCCCAGAATGAAAACAAAATGAAATGGAAAACGGGAAGGGAGAGAGAAAAAAAAGAGCATTGTACTCACTGAGGCTGGACGGAGGAAGAAAGTTGCAGCAACTTCACAAGTTCAAGGTCCCACTTCCGCATTCAGACAATAGGGGCCTCTGATTCGCAGGACAAGGCTGCTACCGGTCCTCCACAGCTCCCCATTGGTCCAGGGGAAGTCAGTCACACGCCGTTTCCGCGGACACCAAGGAGCTTTCGCAATGCTTTGCTGACACCGAGGAGTATTTTCTGTTAATGCTGAAGCCACAATTCCTACCACCCCAACATTTTACTCCTTTTGCACGTTGTTTGGCAGCTCAACCTTTATATGTCTTTTCCCAAGGGTACAGGGGTCCCAAACTAGAGGGGCATAGGTTTACAGTAAGAGG
>NW_025198796.1:1291-3417 GCF_004010195.1 Chiloscyllium plagiosum
CGGACCGAAGGGTTTCTTTCCATGCTCTGAAACGATATGACTATTTATACATGATCAGAACCAATTTCACAAGACTAGGAAAAAGCCATTCACCCAGAACAGCTATCGCCTAACCGCGCATACTTCCATGCAAGTTTCAGAAAGATTTTGGCAGCTTCTTTTTTAGAAAAGATTAACATGCTTTCAGACTTTAATGATGTTTCTGAATATATTATACCTATTTTCAGTTTTAAAACTCAGCCATTTCTCATGCACTCCCATCTCCCAGGTACAGTCATCACCATCCATTCTCTCTCTTCTGAGAAGGGCTTGATACAGCGATCAAAGAGGGCTTGAGGGAGGAGATAGGAGTCAGGGGAGGAGGAGAAGGGAGAGAAGATGGACAAGGGGTGTAGGGTACAGAAAGACTGGGTGAACAGATTGGGGAGAGAGAATTGAGGGATACAGAGTGTGAGGGAAGAGAGTCAGAGATACACAGAGAGAGCGAGAGACAGAGAGAGAGAATAATGGGGGACAGTGGATGGGAAAAGAATGGGGGAAAGACAGCATAAAACCCACCTTCCTCAGTGTCCCACGAACTGGAACCCGCTCCTCCCACAGCAGGCTTGGGGCAATCATTTCTCAATATACACATGGCTAAGGCAATAGAACCATATAATCCCTACATGCCATTTGGCCCATCAAATTCACAATGACCTTCCAAACAGCATCCTACCCAGACCCACTCGCTTACCCTACAGCCCTGCAAGTCCCCATGACTAACCAACTCAGTTGGGACGACTGAGTGATCCTTTCTTGCAATGGCAGATTCCTTCCTTAAAAAGGACATGAGTGAATCAGGTGGGGTTTCTTTTTCCCTGAAAACTGTCTCATTAGATTCTGAACTCCAGATTTCTGACCGAATTGCAATCCTGCCATAGCAAATGGCGGAATTCAAACTTGGGGGTCCAAGAGCTAGGTTAATAGTCCAGTCAATAATGGCATTTGTCTGTCGCTCCTGGAATTGCCCTGAAATGGCACGTGAACTTGCTGGGACCTCCACAGGTGGGAGGAGCGGGTGAATCCCTTCCCACATTGAGAGCAAGCCTACGGCCCAGTGTGTACCCGCTTATAGATTGACAGTCTAGGTGACTGAGCAAACACCTTCCCACACACTGGGCACTTGAATGGCTTCTCTCCTGTTTGGAACCGCGGGTACATCTACAGGTTGCCCATCTGACCGAATCCCTTCCTGCACATGGAGTGCTGCTGTCTCACGAGGTGGGATGCTTCAGTGAATCTCTGCCCACACAGAGAAGGTGAATGGCCTCTCCCCTTTGTGAACGTATCCATGGTTGTTGCAAGGTTTGTAGCTCAGGTTGAGGTTTAGGGTGTAGGTTTGCTCACTGAACTGTAGGTTTGATATCCAGACGTTTCATTACCTGGCTAGGTAATGTCATCAGTGTCAACCTCCAAGTGAAGCGAAGCTCTTGTCTCCTGCTTTCTATTTATATGTTTGTCCTGGAAGGGGTTCCTGGGGTTTGTGATGATATCTTTTCATGTTCGTTTTCTGAGGGGTTGATAGATGGTATCTAGATCTATGTGTTTGTTTATGGCGTTGTGGTTGGAGTGCCAGGCCTCAAGGAATTATCTGGCATGTCTTTGCTTAGCCTGTCCAAGGATAGATGTGTTGTCCCAGTCGAATTGGTGGTTTCTTTCATCAGTGTGTAGGGCTACAAGGGAGAGAGGGTCGTGTCATTTTGTGGCTAGCTGGAGTTAACTTTCTTCCTGTTGTCCTACGTAGTGTTTGTGGCTGTCCTTGCATGGAATTTTGTAGATGACATTGGTTTTGTCCATGGGTTGTACTGGGTCTTTTAAGTTTGTTAGTTTTTGTTTGAGAGTGTTGGTGGGTTTGTGTGCTACGAGGATTCCGAGGAGTCTTAGCCTGGCTGTCATTTCTGAAACTTCTTTGATGGTAAGGTGGTTAGCGTTTCTGGTTGTGTTTGTTCTGCTTGTTGTGGTTTGTTCTTGAGGAATCTGCAGACTGTATTTTTGAGTATCTGTTCTTCTTGAACACGTTGTATAGGTGGTACTCCTGTTTTCCGAAGTTAGTCTCCTCGTAGCCCTACACACGGATGAAAGAAACC
>NW_025198796.1:3463-5746 GCF_004010195.1 Chiloscyllium plagiosum
TCAGAAAATGAACAGGAAATGGCATCACCACAAACCCCCAGGAACCCCATCCAGGACAAACATATAAATAGAAAGCAGGAGACAACAGCTTCGCTTCACTTGGAGGTTGCCACTGATGAAGTTACCTAGCCAGGTAATGAAACGACTGAATATCAAACCTACAGCTCACCGAGCAAACCTACACCTGTATCCATGGTTTTTCAGAGCCAATGGGGAAGGGAATCCTTTCCCACATTTCCACAGCTTCTCCATGGGGGGAGCTTTCCTTGTGTCACTCTGGGTTTGAAATTACAAACAGAATGGATACAGTCTCTTCCCACTGCGCGGGGCAAGATTTTGATCCTCAAGCTGAGCAAATGAAGCACTTTTCACAGTCAGCGCACTGAATCTCCCTCACACGGGTGTCTCAGTATTCTTCTTGCCACATCAATGTCCAAAATCTCTCAAGCAGACAAAAGCAAACATTTCTTTTTGATTTTATTGGCTGCTGATATTCAAGTTCCAATGAATCAAGTGGCTCCATCAGAAATTGATGTATCAATTGCTTTCAATTTTTTTGTCCTGCAAGAATTCACAAAATAAGTGTTCACTGTCAGTACAATTAAATAAACATAACATTGGTGGAAATTCCTAAAGATTGCCCGATGCCTGCTGATCACATTATTCAGAACACAGAAACCTGAAAACCCTCATGCATCCAGCTAGCCTTAAGTGTGTATGGAGGAAAACTTCATTTAGGTGACAATGACCTGGAACAAGCTGCCGACAAAGGTGCTGGAAATGGAGTTGAACTGAGGATATGAAAATGAAATGTCAAGGCTACTTGAGAAAACAAAACCAGTAAAGTTAATGACTGACTTCCTGCTGTCTTATTAAATAAAAAAAAAGATGACAAGAAATACAGGATTATCTCCGATAATATATTAGGCCGACAAAGGTGCTGGAAATGGAGTTGAACTGAGGATATGAAAATGAAATGTCAAGGCTACTTGAGAAAACAAAACCAGTAAAGTTAATGACTGACTTCCTGCTGTCTTATTAAATAAAAAAAAGATGACAAGAAATACAGGATATATCTCCGATAATATATTAGAAGGTGAAGAATAATTTTATATCAATCTGCCAATCCTTTAAATACTGCTCAGTTCCATGAGAAAATACCCTTTTAATTGTGAACATGAGGAAAGAAGCAATCCTTTTCAAGGGTGCAATGTACCAAACCGAGAGAATACACAAGGAAAATACCATTAACAGGGACAGGAGGAGATCTGAGCACCTTTGCAGAGTCTGCTCCCTCCCTATGTTCACTCCAGTTGCTACAAGTGAACAGTGTTCCTCCCCCCTGCCAACTTTTTCTCTCCCTCCCAGGATGAGGAATGGAAAGGGGGAAACATTTCTTTGCTCCCAGATTTTGCCCAGAGGGAGCGAGTTTCACTCTGAAATTGACAGGACTTCTGCGTTGTGATGTCCACAAAGGGTCGAAGGGGCTGGGCAGACAGTGAGCTTGCACTGAAGGATACTTTGCAAACTCCCTTCACTCACCAAGTTTATGCAGTTTGAGTTCAAGCAAGGCATGGGGGTTTCATTTTAGCTTCACACACAGAAAAGTTCCTCTTCTGTGAATCCAGCACTTTACTCCCCCCTCCACTCCATTGAAATAGCGATTTAAGAGACTCCAGAGTTGGAGTTGCTACCATACCTGCTGCAGAGGGCTGGTTAGAAACTGTTTACTTTATGAACCATTTCAATTCAACCTCAACCTTGCCATTCAAATACTAATTTTACACAGAGGGTGATTCATAGTTGGAATGAACTTCCCAAGGAAGTGGTGGATGCATGTACAATTAAAAGAGATTTGGAGAAGTACATGAATTAGAAAGATTTGGAAGGATACAGATCAGGAGCAGGCAGGAGAGACCGGTTTAATTTGGGTCTATGGTTAGCACAGACTGGTTGGACTGAAGGTCTGTTTCCATTCTGTATAACTCTATGGCAGGTTCATAGTTCCTTGAAAGTGGGGTCACAGATAGACAGGACAGTGAACATGGATTCTGGATCAGTGGTGCTGGAAGAGCACAGCAATTCAGGCAGCATCCGACGAGCAGCAAAATCGACGTTTCGGACAGTGAACATGCTTGGTAAAATTCACAGGACATTGGATAGGCCACTTTTGGAGTATTGTATTTGATTTTGGCCTCCCTGCTATGGGATAGGTCGGATGTTGTGAAACTTGAGAGGATGCAGAAAAGATTGATATGGATGTGGCCGGGCGTCAGGGGTTTC
>NW_025198797.1:0-3028 GCF_004010195.1 Chiloscyllium plagiosum
GATAGACAGCGTTACGGTCTCTACGTGATAGACATCTAGACCGCGTTATGGTCTCTATGTGATAAACATCTAGACCGTGTTACGGTCTCTATGTGATAGACCGCGTTACAGTCTCTATGTGATAAACATCTGGGACGGCGTTGTGATCGCTGTTGCCCTGGGGACAGTGTTGTGATCGCTGTTCCCCTCTGGGACTGCGTTGTGATCGATATTCCCCTCCGGGACAGCGCTGTGATCGATATTGCCCTCCGGGACTGCGTTGTGATCGATATTCCCCTCCAGGACTGCGTTGTGATCGATATTCCCCTCCTGGGACGGCGTTGTGATCGCTGTTTCCCTCCATGGCGGCGTTGTGATCGCTGGTTCCCTCCGGGACGGCGTTGTGATCGCTGTTGCCCTCCGGGACGGCGTTGTGATCGCTGTTGCCCTCCGGGACGGCGTTGTGATCGCTGTTGCCCTCCTGGGACTGCGTTGTGATCGCTGTTGCCCTCCTGGGACTGCGTTGTGATCGATGTTCCCCTCCGGGACAGCGTTGTGATCGATATTGCCCTCCGGGACTGCGTTGTGATCGATATTCCCCTCCAGGACTGCGTTGTGATCGATATTCCCCTCCTGGGACGGCGTAGTGATCGCTGTTTCCCTCCGGGACGGCGTTGTGATCGCTGTTGCCCTCCGGGACGGCGTTGTGATCGCTGTTGCCCTCCTGGGACTGCGTTGTGATCGCTGTTGCCCTCAGGGACGGCGTTGTGATCGATGTTCCCCTCCGGGACGGTGTTGTGATTGATATTGCCCTCCGGGACTGCGTTGTGATCGATGTTCCCCTCCTGGGACGGCGTTGTGATCGCTGTTTCCCTCCGGGACGGCGTTGTGATCGCTGTTGCCCTCCGGGACGACGTTGTGATCGCTGTTGCCCTCCGGGACGACGTTGTGATCGCTGTTGCCCTCCGGGACGGCGTTGTGATCGATGTTGCCCTCCGGGACGGCGTTGTGATCGATGTTGCCCTCCGGGACTGCGTTGTGATCGATGTTCCCCTCCTGGGACGGCGTTGTGATCGCTGTTGCCCTCCGGGACGACGTTGTGATCACTGTTGCCCTCCGGGACGGCGTTGTGATCGCTGTTGCCCTCCGGGACGGCGTTGTGATCGCTGTTGCCCTCCCGGACTGCGTTGTGATCGATATTCCCCTCCGGGACGGCTTTGTGATCGATGTTCCCCTCCGGGACGGCTTTGTGATTGATATTCCCCTCCAGGACTGCGTTGTGATCGATATTCCCCTCCGGGGACAGCGCTGTGATCGATATTGCCCTCCGGGACTGCGTTGTGATCGATATTCCCCTCCAGGACTGCGTTGTGATCGATATTCCCCTCCGGGACTGCGTTGTGATCGCTGTTGCCCTCCGGGACTGCGTTGTGATCGCTGTTGCCCTCCGGGGACGGCGTTGTGATCGCTGCTGCCCTCCGGGACTGCGTTGTGATCGCTGTTGCCCTCCGGGGACGGCGTTGTGATCGATATTCCCCTCCGGGGACGGCGTTGTGATCGATATTCCCCTCCGGGACTGCGTTGTGATCGATGTTCCCCTCCGGGACTGCGTTGTGATCGATATTCCCCTCCAGGACTGCGTTGTGATCGCTGTTGCCCTCCGGGACTGCGTTGTGATCGATATTCCCCTCCGGGGACGGCGTTATGATCACTGTTGCCCTCCGGGACTGCGTTGTGATCGCTGTTGCCCTCCGGGGACGGCGTTGTGATCGATATTCCCCTCCAGGACTGCGTTGTGATCGCTGTTGCCCTCCGGGACTGCGTTGTGATCGATATTCCCCTCCGGGACTGCGCTGTGATCGATATTCCCCTCCGGGACTGCGTTGTGATCGATATTCCCCTCCGGGGACGGCGTTATGATCACTGTTGCCCTCCGGGGACTGCGTTGTGATCACTGTTGCCCTCCGGGACTGCGTTGTGATCGCTGTTGCCCTCCTGGGACTGCGTTGTGATCGATATTCCCCTCCGGGACTGCGTTGTGATCGCTGTTGCCCTCCGGGGACGGCGTTGTGATCGCTGTTGCCCTCCGGGGAGTGCGTTGTGATCGCTGTTGCCCTCCAGGGAGTGCGTTGTGATCGATATTCCCCTCCAGGACTGCGTTGTGATCGCTGTTGCCCTCCGGGGACTGCGTTGTGATCGATATTCCCCTCCGGGGACTGCGTTGTGATCGCTGTTCCCCTCCGGGACTGCGTTGTGATCGATGTTGCCCTCCAGGGACTGCGTTGTGATCGATATTCCCCTCCGGGACTGCGTTGTGATCGCTGTTGCCCTCCGGGGACTGCGTTGTGATCGCTGTTGCCCTCCGGGACTGCGTTGTGATCGCTGTTGCCCTCCGGGACGGCGTTGTGATCACTGTTGCCCTCCGGGGGACGGCCCCTGGCTGACCCCCGACCTGCGACCTTGATAAACTTAAGCGTCAATGAAGGAAGTTCAGTCGAAAGCAATAACAATAAAACATTTAAAAGATAAAAGACTCACATCCTCTTCACTGCTGCTGCTGCTGCTGCTGCTGTTGTCAATGGCCAACCGGAACCGGAAATGGCTGCTCCGCCGGAACCGGAAATCCCCCCCCACTCGTCGAGGCTGGACGGCGTCAGCGCCGCTGCCCACGTGACCCTGGCCCGGCCCCGCCCCCAACGGTCGTCTCATCCCGCCTATTTATTTATTTGATTATTTTTATTTAGTTCCGGCGGCGTCAAGGGACGTTTTTGTTTTAAACGGCGCCGCCGTTTTTTTAAATTTTGACTTTTAATTTTGTTTTATTAATCCCCGGGTTCGACGTCACGGCGGGAGGGCGGGGCTTCCACCGGCCCCGCCCCCGGACGGCGTCTCCGCGGGAGGCCCCGACCGACGTGGTGACGTCGTAGGCCGCGCCCCCAAACGCCCTCGGGTTAGAAAAACCACGCCCCCTCCTTCTCTGAGACGCACCCCCTCGGCTTCTCGACCACGCCCCCTCATTCGCTGACACACCCCATGCAAATCGACCACG
>NW_025198797.1:4128-5747 GCF_004010195.1 Chiloscyllium plagiosum
AACCACCGATCCCCTCCCCCCTCCCCCCCCTCTCCTCCCCGAGACGACGCCCGGCTGTGAACTGTCGCTCGTCGGCTGGCGGGGTCCGGTGCCGCTCCGCAGTCCTTCCTTGCCCCCGTTCTCTCCCGGCGCCGCCTCCCCCCCACTCCCAAAACTTTCGGGGTTCCACGCACCCCACGATCACTGACAATCGCCACCCCCCACCACCTCGGTCGTTGTAGGGGGTGATGGGGGGGGGTGCAGGGAGACGTTCTGTCGGAGGCAGAGATTGGGGGGGGGGGGGATTGGGGTGTTGCTCCCTGGCAGGGGCGGACCTCAGTCGACCCCGGGTCCGCTCGTCATCTTGCGTGCGGGCGGCCCTAGCACAGAAAGAGAGAGAGAGAGAGTGAGTGAGAAGCGAGACGAGCCGTTAGCGCCATCTCGGGCGCGACGGGGTTTTCTGAGGGGGCCGATGGGCGTCAACGGCGGTCAGGGATTCGCGATGGGTTCGGACTCGCGCCGCGCCCTTCCCGTACCCCCAACCCCACCCACGTAGGGTGGGGAAAGCCGCCTGGAGGGGGTGGGTGGCCGCGGGGAAGGGAGGGTCCATTTGGGGACCGCGCGGGAGTCTTACTCACCCCGCGACTTTGAGAGGCAGAACTTTCCCAGTGCGACGGCGAAGAACATGGAGGCGATTAGAATTCCGGGAGCCAGGGAGAGATTCCGAGCGCCCGTAGCTGAAAAGAGAGTTGGTGTGTTGTGGGGGGGGGTGTGGGGGTTGAGAAGGAACGAAAGGAAAGGAGGGGGAGGTCGGGTGGGGAACACATGAGTGACGAATGGCGTGCGGCCTGACCGTAATATCCTGGAGCGGATGACGCTCCAAACACACGCCCCACCCCATTCCCCCAGCCTCCTCCCACACCCAGACTACGATGTGATCGCTAATCCCCCCTCTGAAACACCCAGACTACGTTGTGATCGCTATTTCCCCCGAAACACCCAGGCTACGTTGTGATCGCTATTTCCCTCTGAAACACCCAGACTACGTTGTGATTGCTAATCCCCCCTGAAACACCCAGACTACGTTGTGATCGCTATTTCCCCCTGAAACACCCAGACTACGTTGTGATCGCTCTTTCCCCCTGAAACACACACGCTAGGTTGTGATCACTATTGCCCACATTTCCAACCTCCCCGCTCCCCGATCCTGCTAGACTCCCAGGGAGTAGAGGCAGCAAACTCTTCCCCCACCCCGATTCCCACCCCAAAGGGGAAGGGTCTTTCAAACATCCTCTGGACCACCCAGATCCCAATCGCTCCTCGGTGCAAATCCATCATCACTTCGATCAGAAATAGGGGCCCCCCCAGACCTCTGGGCAGCGCGCCTATCTCTCCCGACCCTCTGGGCATGACACGGACGTTGGGTTTACCCTCCTCACCCCGATCAGGGATTTCCAAATCCCCCCCCCCCTCGGGGCGTCCGATTCCCACAATGATCTTCTGCCCATCAGCCACCTCTTCCCCCAAACCATCGCGTTCCCCCACACTGGCCCCTCCCTGCATTTCGGAAAATACACTGGCACCTCAAAAATACGTTCTGAAGAGAAAGAGAGAGAGAGACACACAGGGAGAGACAGAGC
>NW_025198798.1:0-5747 GCF_004010195.1 Chiloscyllium plagiosum
ATTGCTATCCATGTGCATGTCCAGCATTCGCTTAAATGTCCCCACTGACTTTGCCTCCATCACCACCACTGGTAACGCATTCCATGTATTCACAACTCTCCATTTTAAAACAATCTACCTCTGATGTCTCCTTTTTTCCTTCCTCCTAATACCTTCCAACTATGACTTCTCGTACCAGTCAATCCTGCCCTTGGGGAAAGTGTCTGGCTGTTGACACGATCAATTCCTCTCATTATTTTGTACATCTCTACCAGGTTTCTTCTCTTCCTCCTTCTCTCCAAAAAAAACAGTCCAAGCCGATACAACCTTTGTTCATTAGGCAAGCCCTCCAGTCCAGGCAGCATTCTGGTAAAACTTCTTTGCACCCTCGACAAAGCTTCTGTGTTTTTGTTGTGGCAGGGCGACCAGACTGGACACAATATTACAAGTGTGGTCTCATCAGGGACTTGTGGAGCTGAGCAAAACCTCGCAGCTCTTAAACTCGATACCGCTGTTGATGAAAGCCAAAACACCATATGCTTTCTTAACAAACCTATCCACTTGGGTGACAACTTTGAGGGATCTGTGCACTTGCACACCCAGATCCATCTGTTCTCCACACTGCCATGAATTATGTCTTTAATCCTATATTCAGCATTCGAGTTCGATCTTCCAAAAGGCATCACTTCACATTTATCAAGGTTGAACTCCATCTGCCATTTCTCAGCCCAGCTCTGCATTCTGTCTATGTTGCGCTGCAGCCTGCTGTAGCCCTCTACACTATCGACGACACCTCCAACCTTTGTGTCATCTGCAAATCTACTAATCCATCCCTCAACCTCATCAGCCAAGTCATTTATAAAAATTGCAAACAGCAGAGTCCCGAACACAGATTCGCGTGGGACTCCACCAACACTGTCCTCCAAGCACTTAGCCAACCATACTTCCGTTCCAGAAAACCCTCGTTAGGCTTGACGTTTTCTGTGCACAATCCGAACGGCGTGGAATGTTTGGAGAGAGTACGGGGAATGTTCACCAGGATGCTTCCTGGTCTGGCTATGAGGCTATTGGCTATGAGAAAAGTTAAAATGACTCAGATTGTTTTCATGGTGAAGAGGACAACTGAGCAGAAACCATACAGAGGCCTCCAAGAATATGAGAGATACGAATTGGGTGGATAGTCAATGGCTTTGTTTTCAAGTTTGTAGTTTCACTTACTCTGGGACATCGATTCAAGGTCGGTAGGGGAAATGCTTCAGAAAATGTTCATGAATGATTTTCACGCAGAGAAAAGAGGGGCTTGAAGCAGACACTTTGACAATATTTAAGAGACATCTGAATGGTTACCTGAACATGGAGATAATACAGGAATACGGCCCAACAAGTAGTAGAAGGATTTTTAGAAGAATTATTTAGGGCACGATGATCGGTACAGGTTTGGAGGGCCGAATGTCCTGTTCCTATGCTGTACTTCTCTTTGTTCGTTGTTCTTTGTGACATTGGATCACGTTAAAAGAAGTTCAGCTGGAGACAAAGAATGAAAGAGAGAAGGTTCATTGATTCACACCCACTGCACATAGATTAGGATACAGAGGTACAAATACATACCTGCTCGCTAATACAGGGACACAGATTAAAATCATTAGGAGATAGCCATAGACAGAACGGCTTACTGAGATACACAGTCACACAGAAATAGACACAAACAAGAAATAGACATGCAGATGCACACACAGACACACAAGCACACATAGTGTCATAGACTCATACAGTATAGAAGCAAACGTTTCAGTTCAAACAGTCTGTCCAAATATAAACGTAGACTAAACTATTTCCACTTACCTATGTTTGGTCCCTATCCCTCCAAACCTTTTCTTATTCACGTACTTATCTGAATGTCTTTAAAACATTGCAATTTTACACCCATCCACCCCTGCACCTGGAACTTCATACACCATTCTTTGTAAACCAATTGCCCCTTGTGTCTTTAAAACCTTTCTCCTCTGACCTTAAAATACCCGCCGAGTCTGAAAACGCCCCAACCTCGGGAAAAACACCGACCCTCTATATGGTCACACCGCAACCTCTTACATTCCAATGTAATATATTCCAGATGAAACAGTCTATTTTTATACCTCAACCTTTCCGTTCCTTGCAACATCCGGGAAAATCTTCCTTGAATCCTCTCCGGCTGATTAAAATCCAACCGAATACAGGGCGACCAGAACTGGACACACTTCTCCAGAAAAATCCTCACCAATATCTCTGTACAATCTCAACATGGCATCCGAAATCCTATTCCTAAAGTTATGAGCAGTGAAGGTAGCATGCTCAACGCATTTCAAACCACGTCAATATGAAATCTTCAAAGATTTATGCTTGAAACACGAGGACTCTCTGTTCTACACCAATAACAAAAACCCTACTTTCAATTAGGTAAGTCCTGCCCTTGTTTGCTTTTCCGAAGCGCAGTGTCATGCAGTTATCCAAGGTAAACTCCATAAGACGCACATCGTCCCAATCTGTGAGACTAATGGGGAGAAGAGGCTGGAAAGTAATCAGCTGACTTGCATCATTTAATAGTTTCAGGAAGAAGGTAATCACACGTTAGCGGAGGTAACAGTGATCCGTTTTTTAATTGATAGAAATTATACTCTTTTATTCTCTCTGTTGTTCAATTATAATATCTATTCGAGATCCTTCCTGGAGCAGAGTATGTCTGCGGAGTTAATTCCGTAATATTATAGATAATAACCACTTAATTTGAAATCATAGCCAAGAAATATAGGATGTTAATTATTTATTTCATGCACTCAACATCCTTTAGTTGAGGCAAAGAGGTTGCATTAGTTTTACAATGAAAACAAGAATTTACTGCATGTATACTGAGGTGAAAAACGTAATGTGATGCAGAATGTGAATACTTTCGGTCATTAGTAATGGGTAGCGACTAATTCTCTGAACCAGACTTTTCATTAACTTGTGCTTGTCTCTGTATCTTGAGCTGAGGTCTGACTTTAAGTCCTGTCTGATGTGGAGGTGTGTTACAGCATGTCAGAACAGGCTGATGCACAAACACACAGGAGAATAACACTGCAGCTTTCGGGGCGATTGCCATGTTCTGGAAGTGTCCAAAACTTTGAGCCCAAAGATTTAGGTTCAACTACAACAAAGAGATAATTCAGAATACATCTGAACACGTTGATTGAAATGACTTTAAAACTGTAATTTGATCGAGAAGGAAGAGGTCTCATTATGTCATTTGGAATGACTGAGAGGATTAATTTGTTTTGATTGATGTCAAATTGCAATTTATACTGGTTTATAAAATCGAGAGGTGGATTGATGGGGTGAGAAGCCAATTTTATTTTTCCAGGCTAGAGGAGTCAAAACTCGAGGGTATAGGTTTATGTTGAGAGGGCAAAATATACATTGAAGATAAAGTGTGTAAACTTCACGCAAAAGTTTGATACATGTATGAAATGAGGAATTGGTGGTGACTGGTGCAGTTGTAATATTTATAAGGAGTCTGGAGGCTACCAGATCTGCTACGATTTTCCAGCAATTTCTGCATCTGTTCATAATGTTATGCATTCAAATGAACACAATAATTAGATCACAGGACATAAAATATTTCAGCACAGTGCGCGCCTTTGGGCCCTTGAAGTTGCGCCAACCAGTGGAACCAATGCAAAATTTTTCTAACATACACTATTCCGTTTTCAGCTACGTTTTTGTCAAATGACCAATTAGATACACTTAACCTTGGCAAGTCCACTATTGTTGAAGGCAGGGTGTTCCCTTCCATTACTACACTCTGCGTGAAGAAATTAATAAATGTCCTGTATCTATCACCCCTTAATTTAACTCGGTGCCCCATCGTGCCAGCCATCATTATTCAAAACAAAAATGTTCTCATTCGCAACCCTATCTAAAGCTCTGATTATCTTATACGTCTCAATTGAGACAACTCACAACCTTCTTCTCTCTAACGAAATCAGCCTTAAGTCACTCAGCCTTTCCATATAATACTTTCCCTCCATACCAGGCAATACACTCGTAAATCTCCTTTGATACCTTTCCAAAGCTTCCAGATCCGTCCTATAATGTGCTGACCAGAGTATGAAATACTTCACGTGCGGCCTCACCATAGTTTTGTCTATGTGCAACATATCCTCCTGGCTCCGAAACTTAACACCGCTACCAAAAAAAATCCTAACACACTGTGTGCCTTCTTAACAACTCTATCCACCTGTGTGGCCATTTCCAGGGATCGACATACATGGAAACGAAGAATACTCTACACATCTACACAACCAATAATCTTCCAATTAACCCAACAGTCTTTATTCTTCTTGTTCCCGCCATTTGGCACCTCTCAGCCCAACTCTGCGTCTTATCTATTTCGCTATGTAACCTGAAACATCCTTCAGCATTAACTACAACTCCACCAACATTGGTGCTATCCGTAACATGACAAAAATATCCTTCTCCGCCTTCAACCAGTAATTTATATTTTAAAAAAATGTCAAGCAACAGTGGCCTCAATACAGAACTTTTCTGAACATCTCTCGTCACTAAACTCCAAGATTAACATTTCCCATCAGGTATCGCTTTCTGTCTTCTTTCATCCAGCCAGTTTCTGATCCAAACCGCTAAATCACCCTCAATCCCATGCCTCCGTATTTTGTGCATTATAATACCTTTGGCAACCTTATGAAACGCCTTTTTGAAATCCATAAACACCACATCAACTGCGTTCACCACATCCACTTGATTTGTTAGTTTCTCAAGAACTCAGTAAGATTTGTGAGGTACGAACTACCCTTGACAAAACCGGGTTGACTATCCCGAATTAACTTATCCCTAGAAACAGCCTATTGCTCCCTTTATCTCCGTATTCTTCATTATATTAATGTGCGTAAGCTAAGAAAAGAAACACATTTACCTTTACCATTCATGGAGGATTCTTGACGAGGATCCATTGGAATCTCGTCAGTGCCAAAGGCAAAGTGAATTCAGCCAGATCCAACTATTCCAGGAAGAAATCCCATTGCAAGCAGCTTAGACGAGTAGAATAACTTCAGAAACAGAAGACCATTCGGGGCAGTCTCTCATTTTTCTTTTGTGCTCAGTGCAAAAAATTTTTGTAAAGAGTGATTTCAAGTTAACAGTGCATGGAGTTTGCTTTGTTTTAGTCATACAACGTGTATGTGTGCGTGTGTGTGTGTTTGTGTGTTTTTGTGTCTGCATAGGTCTGTGTGTGTGTGCTTGCAAATGTGTGTATGTGTGTCCTTCAGCATTTTTAGAAAGGGAAATATCAATATTAATATTTGCATATCCACACGGTTTGTCATTGGTTTTCCGATTATGGTACAGTAATCGAGTTTGATCATACATTTGTTATTTTAGCAGATGAAAGATACCTGCCTGACACATTGCAAGAGTTGTATCTTCAGATATGTCAGTAACCTGCTTAAACCTAAATGTTCTGTGACTAGAGAAGGAGTGGGAACGGGAAATGAAACGAAAACTTTAAAATCCAGGGACTCTGTACTGATAAGCCTGACATCGGTGTTGGGTAATTATGTGGAAGTGATTCTGAGGGATAGGACTAACAAGTCAGCAATAATTGACTAGTTTTACTCAATGTCGATTTGTGCAATGTAAATCATGTCTCATTAATCTGACTGAGTGTTTTGAACAGGTGATGAAGAAGATTTATGAAGGCAGTATTGCAGACCTTGTCCACACGGACTTCATGAAGG
>NW_025198799.1:0-755 GCF_004010195.1 Chiloscyllium plagiosum
CCTGTATAATTTGCTGTTGACATGCTTGGATCATATTGAGTAATCTCCTAACATTGTTGGAATATCTGCAGCCTTTTAGAAACCGGTTTGTTATACTTCGACAATAGAAGGATAAATAGTTTCCATCCTTAATGTAAGGGACTCAGACAGAATTTTGAAATCAACATTTAGAAGTGAGATGGACCTATAGGAAGCACAATCTTTTGGTGTCTTCCTTTTCTTAAAAATAAGAGAGATATGAGCCTCTCCTAGTCGTGACTGTGTGAGTGACGAACATCGTAAGCATCGGCTCTGACAACAGGTTTATAAATTCCTCATAAAACTCATGTGGACATCCGTCAGGACCGGGCGCCTGTCCGCCTGGAAGCAGTTTTGCACCCTCCAGCACTGGCAATGGTGCATTAAGGCAATATGCTTATTTGGGGGTTACCTCTGGAAGGTCCAAGTTCTTGAAGAAAGATTTCATCTTAATCCATCTATCCTCATAATGCTAAGTCTGATATAATTCAGAGTAAAATCTCCGAAATGCTGCTTTAATCTTTATGGGATCGCAGGAAAGTCCCAGTACCTTCCCTAATTGAGGTAATGGCTTTGGGGCTCTCTTTTTCATTGCAAGATAGGCTAAATACTTGCCCGGTTTATCACCATGCTCAAATAGCCTTTGTTATGCAAAAGTACAAAAGTACGTTCCTCCTTGGCTGTCTGTGTGAGCATGGAATTCACTGCAGACCGAAGCGTTGTGATCCTCTGCAGCC
>NW_025198799.1:1757-5747 GCF_004010195.1 Chiloscyllium plagiosum
TGGGCATTTGCACGTCACAAATCTCTATCTTCTGCCCCATTATCAATACTGCATCCAGGGCAATTAATCACAAACATTGGGACTGAACTGTCCTTAGGTAGGCATTCAGTCACCACGATCACCATAACTCCCTCCAGCTTGAGCCGAACCCGATACACAAACTAAGCAAGAGAAAAACGAGTAGTGATACTAATGAAGAAGTTAAAAGTATGTATTCTACCCATCCCCGACTATAATTTAACACTGCTTAATACCAGAAACGTTCAACAAACTTTTTTTTAAAAAAGAGAAACAAGGTTATCGCATTCCATTAACGCATCCAGCCTACTTTAAAGTGTCCAAAAAGTTTTCACATTCTCTGGAGAGTCAGTGGATCTATTGAAAGCTCCACTAGTGCATACGGACCACCGCTGAGTTCATTAAGGAATACTGAATCCCAAGTTCCCTTAATCTTCTCTTGATATCATCAAAAGATTTTCTTTTCTGAATCACTGCCGCTGAAAAGACCTGGAAGAACATAATCCTGGAGCCCTCTTCAGGTCTCTTCCCCGTGTTCTGGAAGATTCCCTAAGTCTTTGTTTGTCCCTGCAACAATGTAATCGCACAAGGACAGGGTGAGGGCGTTGGTCTGAGCCTGACCTGCGCACCGTAACCCGATGAACTGTCTCACACTTCACTCTTCAGCTTCAAAGTGAAGGAATCTCTGCAGCCAGTTCTCGCAAAAATACTGACTGACTGATCACCTTATGTCTGGTCCAACAGACCGATTATATGAACATTCTTCATCCTGCCCCTGTTGTCGAGGTCGCCACCTTGTTCAGTTAAGGTACGGACCTATTTTTCAAGGGTGAGGATCCGCTCCTTACAGGAATCGCTCACAGTCTCTGTCCCTGCAGTTTAGCTCTCGACCTCATCCGTTCTGTTTCCAAGGCTTTCAAGTTGCTGCTCATGTTTTTGGAGCACTGCTGAGAGTGGTTCTATCTTCCTGCTGATTTTTTCTTCAATCATGGTTTCAATCATTTCCATAACTTGGTGAACTCGGTGCCCAAGACCTGGTGAGTAACTCGGTCCATTGAACGAGCAGAGGGTGTTACAAATGGCATTAGTAAGGATTCTATAGCTCTTTTAGTGTTCAATTGTAAGTAAATGACTGTGGTGGGGTGGGATAGAGCATTACTGTGATGCAGAGAGAAGCAAAGCTGTCCTTTCAGATCGCTGCCATCTTGTTTCCCCTTTAAAACTTTATCGATGTTATCATTTCGTTTAATTCCTGGATATTCTGGAGCTGTGTGATTCAGTACCACTGTCTACAGTTTCCCCAACACTGCACATTGCTGCCCACTCCTCGATAATCCTAGACTCATCTGTGATTCGTGAACCTTGCCTCAAAAATATTCAATATCTCTGCCTCGAATGGTCTGTAGGCAAGTGTTCCAAAGACTCACTACACCCTGAGAAAACAAAACTAAACAGACTCATCGGTGTGTGAGATGAGTTTTATTTTTGCATTCTTATCTGAGAAAGGATATAGTAACACTGGAAGCAATTCAGAGGTGTTTCATTTAATTTATTCCATGCATGAAGTGTTGATATTATGGGGACTTTAACAGGTTACCCTTGGAGTGAGAGCTGATTGTATTGAAATGTACAAAGCCTTGAGGCGAGTGAACCAGGTATATACTGACTGGGAGTTTGTCGAGCCCAACTTGATGCTGTTTTCATTGAATCCCTACAGTATGGAAGCGGGACATTCGACCAATCGAGTCCATACCAACCTACCGAACAGTATCCCACCAGACCTGTCCCCCTACCCTATCCATGTAACCCTGCATTTCTCATGACTAACCCACTTAACCTTCACATCCCTGGTCACTCTGGGTAACTTAGCATGGCCAATCAAACTAAGCTGCACATCTTTGAACTGTGGGAGGAAACTGGAGTACTGAGAAGAAACCCACACAGACACGGGAAGAATGTTCAAACTCCACATAGAGTGTCGGACGAGTTTGGAATTGAGCACAGCTCCTTGCTGACATGAGGTAGCGGTGCTAACCAAAAATCTACCATGCTGCTCCGTTAGCCCTATTAGTTACCTGCAGTTGACGAAAGAAATCTGCCTGACTTGTTCCTATCACTGAACCTGAACCCGTCTGAGACCTTTATCATCGGTCATACCATTATATAGAGGCTGGCTTTGTCTGATTTTCCATAGACAGGTGAATCAGGGATAATGGTGCATGGAGAGAAAAGTGCAGCTGGGGCCACAATGAGATGAGCCATGACCTTATTTACTGGTGGGTTAGTGTCAAAGGGCCGTTTAGTCCACTCGTGTCCCTCAGCCCTATGTTCTGATGTTCCGTTCAGCCCTTTGGACCTGCTACACACAGGTAGATCGAAGCCACGGCGATGGTTAGGTGTAGTTTCGGAAATGCACTTGGAAATTCCAGGCTCGGTCAGGAAGTGAGCCCCAGCCGCTATCCCTTTTTCCATGCTTCCCCACTCTCTAACTTCTGCTCTGGAATTGCTTTGAATAAAGCTCCCATATCCCATCCAGGGTTAACTCAGGCAAAGTTTCTCCTCTCCCGAATGCAACATTGTACAACACGACTTCCAGGAAAATAACCAATTACGTTCCAAAAGCAAGACATACAAAACTAAGAAGTAGGAACATGAGACGGCTATTTGGCCCCTCAAGACTGAACTTTTATTCAATAAGAACATGGCTGATATACTTCCAGGCTCAACTCCACTTTCCTACCCAATTTCCTGCATCCCTCCACAACTCTCTGGGTTAGGGAATTCCAGATATTCACTACCTTCTGAGAGATTGCATCATTTTTCACCTCAGATTGAAATCGATGTTCCTTATTCGGTATCTACCACCTCGAGTTCGAGACTCAGGGAAAACACCATCTCAGCATTTACCTTGTCAAGCCCCCTCTGTATCTTGTACATTTCAATAATATCACCCTCATTCATTTCAACCACAATGAATAATCTCCTCACCATTTTAAATGTATTCAATAATTTTACCCTTCCATCCCAAGAATCCGCCTCATGAACCAACCTAGTTACTTGCTGCATCAGCATGCTGACGTTACGTTCCATACTCACGAACACTCCAATCCCTTTGTACTACTCCTTTTTTGGGAGTCCTCTTCATTAAATAGCAGCCTGCATTTTGGTTCTCACAGTCATCCACAAACTCCGATGTATATTGCACTCAGCTCCTGCCATCAGGCTATCAGTATAGATTGTAAATAACTGATGCCATCGGCCTGATATTTATGGTAATCCAGTCGATACACCTTTATCAGAAAGATCCATTAATCCTGACTCTCCGATTTCTATGTGTTAAGCAACCATTATCCCATGCAAATATATTATTCATCATACTACAAGCCTCTATCACGTTTATTTCGTGATACCTTGTGAAAACTTTCTGGAAAGCCTCATGTTGACCAGTTCCCTTTATCAAATCTGCTTGACACTTTCTCAGGGATTCCTGATGAACGGCTCCTGCCCGCAACATTGATTTTCCTTCTCCTTGGATGCTGCCTGACATGCTGTACTTTTCCAGCATGACTCCATTCTTAACATTCTCAAGGATCTCCAAAAAAGAATGTGTATGATTTTACAGAGCAAAAATAGATTCCCCTTCACAAAACCATGCCAACTCTGCATTAAGCTTTTCTAAGTGCCCTGCAATTCCTTCCTTTATAACAGGCTCTAGCATATTCCCAGCAATAATGGTTAGGCTAAATTGTTCCTGCGTTCTGTCTCATTCCTTTCTTGAAGACAGGCGCCACATTGGAGGTTCTCCAGTTTCACTGGAACACTCCTGTAATCCAGAGAGTTATGGAGTATTTCACACAATGCCGCTAGTCACTCTGTGACCACTTCCTTTAAAATTAACTATGAATTACTGCTGACCTGCCTACCCTTATTCTTATCTGCTAGGTAAAAACCTTGTTCCTTTTGTTCGAGACA
>NW_025198800.1:0-5748 GCF_004010195.1 Chiloscyllium plagiosum
TAATCTTTTTTACTGTTACTTCTGCCAAAATGTATGACTTCAAATTTATTAACATTATATTCCATCTGCTAGACCTTTGCTCAGTCACTCAATCTATGTATGTTCCTCTGCAATGTTTCCCAGTCGTCTGCAAACTTTCCTCAGCCATTCACCTTAGTGTCATCTGCAAACCTTGACATCGTGTATGTGGTCCCCAACCGCAAATCAGCTGTATAATTTGTAAATAATTGCAGTCCCAACATCGAGCCCTGAGGCACACGACTAGTCACCTATTGTCAACTAGATTTGCATTCATTTATGGAGAAGGGCTTTTGCCCGAAATGTCGATTTCGCTGCTCCTTGGATGCTGTCTGAACTGCTGTGCTCTTCCAGTACCACTAATCCAGAATCTTGTTTCCAGCATCTGCAGTCACTGTTTTTACCTTGCATTCATTTATCCCCACTCTTCGCTTCCTTATTGTCAACCAATCCTCTATCCATGATAATAATTTATCCCAAACTCCATGCGTCCTTATCTAATGCAGCAGCCTCTTGTGCAGCACCTTATCGAAGGCCTTTTGGAAATCTAAGTAAACCACACCCACTCGGTCCCAATTGTCTAACTTTCTCGCAATGTCTTCATAGAATTCCAGAAAATTTGCCAAGCCTGACCTGCCGTTCATGAAGCCATGCTACTTCTGTCCAACGGGACAATTTCCTTCGAGATGCCCTGCCATTTCTTCCTTGATAATAGACTTAAGCATCTTACCCACTACAGAAGTGAAGCGAACTGGTCTACAATTCCCTATCTTTTGTCTACCTCCCTTTTTAAACAGTGACATCAATTTGCTGTTTTTCAATCTGCTGGATCTGCCCTGGAGTCCAGGGAATTTTGGAAAATTACAACCTGTGCACCTGCTATTTCTCCCACCATCTCTTTTCGTACCCTGTGATGCATTCCATCAAGACCTGGAGATGTATCTGTCCTTAGTTCCAGTAGCTTGCCCAACACTAGCTCTTCCATATTAATGATAGTTTCCATGCCCTCACCCCCCTTCATCTCTTCGTCACTTAGTGGCATGTTTTTCGTATCCTTCATTGTGAAGACCAATGCAAAATACCAGTTCATTGTCTTGGCCACTTCATCATGTCCCACAACTAACATTTACTTTTGCCACTTTTTTTCGTTTTATGTATTTATAGATACCTTTGCTATCCATCTTATATTCTGTGCTAGTTTTTTCTCATGATTTATCTTACTTTTCTTTATTCTTGTTTTTTTGTTGATTTCTGTTAAACTTTAAAGTTTTCTAAATCTTCTAGTTTCATGCTGCTTTTGGCCAATTTGTATGCATTCTCTTTCAATTTGACAGCATGCCTTATTTCCGTCGACAACCATGGCAGATTACCTCTCTTCTTACAGTCCTTCCTTTTCACCGGAATAAACTTTTCCTGAGGACTTTGAAAAAATTCTTTGGAAGTCCTCACTGCTCTTCAACTGTCCCGCCATAAAATATTTGTTTCTCGTCAACATTAGCCAAGTCCGCCCTCATTCTATTTTCTTCAAACACAGGACCCCAGTATTGGATTTTATCTTCACACTCTCCAGCTGTATTCGAAATTCAACCATACGGTGATCACATCTTCCAAGAAGATTCTTAACTATGAGGTCATTAATTAATCCTGTCTCATTAAACAGGACGAGATCTAGGATAGCTTGGTCCCTTGTCGGTTCTATTATAGAGTGTTCAAGAAATCTATCACGGATTCACTCAATGACCTCACCCTCACAGCAACGCTGATCGAGCTGAGTCGACCAATCTACATGCAGGTTAAAATCCGACATGATAACAGCCAAACCATTTTTGCAGGCATCAGTTATGTCTTTGTTTATTGCCTGACTCAATGTGACATTATTATTTGGTGGCCAACACATTATGCCTCTGAGTACGCTTTCCTTCTTAGAATTTCTAATTTTCACCCAAATGCATTCAACCTCATTCTGCATCGACCCTATGTTATCTCTCAACAACGCTCTAATGTCGTCTTTGAATGTCAGAGCTGCTCCACCTCCCTTACATTACAGTCTATCCTTCTGAATAGTCTTGTACCTTTGGATATTTAACTCTCAGTCGTGACCATTCTGTAATGGCTACCAAATCACTTGCATTTGCGATGATTTGTGCCGTTAACTCATCAACCTTGTTACGAATGCTCTGAGCATTGAGGTCAAGCGCCTTTATGCTATCTTTAGCACCGTCATGATTCACAACATCTCTAACATCTCCTGAATTGTCGATCCATTTTGCTTCTTTCATTGTCCGCCCTTAACGTAAACCCTTCTGCATGCATGCGACCTGCTGTTCACCTTTTTATTTATTATAATACTTCCTGCCGCTTTCCCGTTCGCTTCCACCCAACTCACAAGGTTAAAGTCGAGAGTGTGATGCTTGAAAAGCACAACAGGTCAGGAAGCATCCGAAGAGCAGGAGAATCGATGTTTCAGGGAAGAGCTGTTCATCAGGAAGGTTCTGGCCCCAAACGTCAATTCTGCGTTCCTTGGATGCTGCCTGACCTGCTGTGCTTTTCCTGCACCACACTCTCGACTCTGATCTCCAGGATCGCCAGTCCTCACTTTCTCACAGGTTTAAAGCACTCGCGATCAACCTATTTTTCCTTTTCAATTCAGGTGGAGAGCATCCCATTGGATCAGATGCCTTGGATTCCAAAATTGACGCAAATACCCCATGAAAGTAACCCCATTTTCCCAAGCCATTTCCTTTGCCTCGTGTTTGCTTCACAAATGTTCTTATCCCTAAGCTGATTTGATCATGGCTCGGTCAGTAATACAGAGATTATGACCCTCAAGGACATGTTCCTTACTTTTGTTCCTTGTGCTTCAAAATTCAAGGATCCCTTTTTCTCCTTCACATGTGGAGCAAGAATCTCATACCTTGAATAAGGACAAAAGCAGAGGCTCCTCCACTGCTGAACTCAGAAATCTACACCCCTCCGACATGCCTTGCTTGCAATCACACCCTGTTGTTCCTGATTATTACCTGAATTTGACTAACTTAATCTGCCAGATGTGACTGCCTCCTGATGCAAAGCATCCAAGTAAATCTCCGCCTCCCGGATGTGCTGCAGTGTTTGAAGCTCAGATTCGAGACCATCAACACTGAACCAAACTTCTTCCAGCAGCCAACATTTGCTGCAAATGTCATCACTGCCGTTCACAATGGGATTGGACAGCTCCAACATCATACAGCTACATCACATCATCTGGCAATCCATCTCTTCTTAGTTACTTCATTTATACCAATTTATGATCTAAATAATTTCTAGTACTTCTCTACTATGGTCTAATTCAAATAACCGATTAATAGATAATTACAAAAATGCAAGCAAATTTTTAAACAATCACATAGTACAGAAGAAAAAAAAAGAAAAGCCTTACCTTACCAACCAAACACAAGTTAGAGGAGGAGGTAGGCTGGGAAAAACTGCACATGTGGTGTCTTGGGTTCAGCCGCTGCCCAAATAAATTCTTGGAGGCTCCATGGCCTTCGGTGCCTTCAACATCGAGTTGGTGAAAATTAAACACTTCACTGGAAGTAGGAAGAGCCCAACACATCAATGTAAAAGGTACAGCTGAAGCATTCTCGACAACATTCAGCTTGGTGTGCTGAATGGATTATCCACCTCGGCCTTGCAGATATTACCAGCATAGCAGTTAGCAGTCCTCAAGCATTTAAATTCTCTCCAATTGATATCAAGAAACAGATAGAGACACTGGAAACTGTAAAGGATATGGTCCACACCACCATTCCTTCAAATGTACTGAAGACTTGTGTTCCAGTAATTCCCATGCCTAGAGTTAATCTGGTACATTTAAAACATGCTCTCAAACTGACATGGGAAATTGTCTCGGTATGCTCTGTATACAAAAAGAAAAACTTGAGTACAAATCGAAGCTGGACAATTACTGTTCCTTCAGTCTCCTTTTGACCATCTGTAAAGTGATGAAAGGTGTCATCACCAGTGCTATAAATCAGTACTTGTACAGTGATAACCTGCTCAGTGATGCGCAGTTTCGCTTCCACTCAAGCCACTCAGATCCTGACCACAGTCCTGCCTTGTTTCAAACGTGGACAAAAGAGCTGAATTCCAGGATGAGGTGAGAGTCACCGACCTTTATATCGACGATGTATTGAACCGAGCGTGGCAGTAAGAATCCCTCACAAAACTGCAATTCGTGTGCATCGGGAAGCAAACGGTCTGCTGGTTGCAATTATATATGGCACATGGACAGATGGTTTTGGATGTTGCAGGTTAGCCACCTCAGCTCCAGATCATCAGTGCAGGAGTTCCTCAGGGCAGTGTCTGCTTCATCAATTAATTCCTCTCCAACATATCACCAGGAGTAGGATGTTCACCAACCATTGCATAAGGCTCTACACCATTCGTGACTCCCATAAGATGATGCAATCAATGTTCGAAAGCAAAAAAAAAGCATCTGGATATTCTGCAGACAAATGATAATTTATTCATGCCACAGAAATCCAAGAGAATCTTCAACAACTGACTGTTTAGCCCCTGCCCCCAACATTCAATTACCTTATCATCACTGAATCATGGGATCCCTCCAATGCAGAAAAGAGACCATTTGGCCCATTGCATGTAAACTGACCGTCCAACGAGCCATCTGTGCATTATCCCGAATTTCTCATGGTTAACCCACCCAGCCTGCCCATCCTTGGCTCAAGTGAGTATGGACAATCTAACTAATTTGCACGAATTTGGAACATGGGAGGAAACTGGAGCATCAGATGGTAATCCATACAGATATGGCGAGACTGCGTAAAGTTCACCCCAATAGTGAATTGAGGCCAGCTGCCTGGCAGTATGCAATAGCAGTGGTAACCACTGAGCCACATTCCGATCCCTTGCTGAATCTCCCAGTATCCATGTTCTGTGGGTTACCTTTCACTTATGCCACAAAAGCAGGTCAGAGGGTAGGAATACTGCAGCGAGTAACTGACCGCCTGTCTCGCTAAATCTGTAAATATGTAAAAGGCACAAATCAGGAATATGATGGATTATGCTCCACGAGCATGGGTGGGTGCAGCTCCAACAACACTCAAGAAGCTTGATGCTATTCCAGACAAAGTAGTTCACTCGATTGGCTGGGACCGTCCACTTCCTCCACTACCTATGCTCATGGACAGTCGTGTGTACTAATAACACTGCACAAGTTCACTGAACCTTCCCAGACAGCACGTTTCAAGCGCACACCATTTTTTATTTAGATGGATAAGGGGGACAGGCACATGGGAGCGCCACAACCACCAAAATTCCTTCCATTATGTTGCTGTTGCTCGATAAATTCATGGAACTCCCCCCTTTACGCCGTTGTGATTCAAGCTACAACATTTGGTTTCAGAGGACAATTCACCAATACATTCTCACGGGCAACTTGGGACAGGCAATAAATTCTTTCCAGCCAGGGGCACCCACGACCCAAGAATGAATAAAAACGTGAGACCATGAATGATAAAATTGCTCGATCAATGCAGCCCCCCGTTTAGTTTGTTCATTGATACTGTCATTTGCTATGATCATCTCTTTTGCATCTTTTTCTATTCAACCGCAGCATTTGAAATCTGGTGGATTCAGCTGCTATTCCTGTCCATTGCTGTAGCAAGCAATAGCTATTACATCAAAATCCCATATTTACAAACATGCCCTGAATTCATCAGCTTTACCTGT
>NW_025198801.1:0-5750 GCF_004010195.1 Chiloscyllium plagiosum
ACAATCACCTCAATCTGGATATTTTTTACGTAAAGATTAGTTACACAGCCCTTTACAAAAGTAAGTGCTTTATTCCTGTCACTTTACTGGGCATTCATGAAAGAATGGCAGAGAAAGTAAATGCATGTGTGAGGCTGTGCTTCTGTCTTTCTATCATGACACGGAGTTCACAGAAACTGACAAACGCTCTTGTGATTGTAGAAGCTGTGTGGGACCTTGTTTAATGCTGAGATTTCATATATTTATGTGATGGTAAGGATTTAGTCCTTCTCAGTTTAACCTGTAATTTGCAGAATGCAAAGGTTAGTTTGTTTAAATAGCAGACTCATCAAAATTATAGATTTAAACTGACTCTCCGGTAGAGCACAGCATTAGATCAGTATGGCTTCCCATGTTTAAAAAAAATAGATTATACAAATAATCAGTCATCTGAACAAAATAGTGCCCACCCAGCTCGTTTGGACAATCAAGGTTCCTCTATATTATCTACAGTGCACTGGGGAAATGACATCCTAAGTACATGAACAAGATTGGTCATCTTATTTCGGGAAGAATTAACTTTCTGGGGGAATTTTGGACTCATTGTAATGAGGTCAGCCAGGTCGTCCTCATAGAATAGGAGTTCCTTGATTGGGGCTGTTAATTGAGTTCAATCATGAAACCCTGGCTGACAGATATAAAAAGGAGTGTCAGACATCCTTATCACTCTGAGAGCTGGCTCTGAGGGCTGGCTCTCAGTGTCAAGAACTCTCCACATATAAATAAAGGGTGACATGGTGACTGGGGATACTGGCCTCTGTTGACTAATTTCACAATTCAGAGAAGGTTTTTGGAACTAATACCTGGAAATGGTGTGTTGTCTTCTGAGACTGGGCCTATCTCTGCTGGAGTTTAGCAGCATAAGAAATGATTTGATTGAAACATAAAATTCAGAAGGGTCTTGAAAAGGTAAATGTGAAATGGATGTTTGCATTTATGGGTGAATCTAGAAGAAGGGTGCACCTTTTAAAAATAATGAGTCAATTTATTAAAATGGAGATTAAGTGAAATTTCTTCTCAGGTTACAATCAAGTTTCAACCAGATCAGTGATGTTATTGATTGGTGAAGCACGCTTAATGGGATGAATTTCTTACTCCTGCTCCTGATTCACATACAGGTAGGCAACCCGTTATCCAAAATCCCAAAATCCGAAAAGGTCCAAAGTCTGAAGGTTTTTTTGTGATGTTCTTTTCTCATTAACAAGGTTGTTTGGCGTGCAAACAGGTAACCCAACTCCAAACCAACTCGATGTGTGTCACTCAGATGTGACTTGTGGGGGCGTGGCCCAGCATTGGCAGGCCTCAATTTTGTTTCAGGGCCTGTTTTACTCACAGTAAGTCTGTTCTTTGGAAATACTTTTTCAAATTTCACCATGAAACTGCCACTTATTCTGAAATTTGAAAAATTCTGAATTCCGAAAAACAGCTGGTCCTGAGCCTTTCGGATAAAGGATTGTGCACCGGTATTTGTAACTTCTTAACATTTTGTTCAAACTTACAAGTACTTTAGAATTGTAATGCTCGTGACTTGGCTAGGAATTCTGATATTTCTGAGGTATTATGTTATATCGATCTTCCATTGATTATCCTCTGTAGTAAAATGTATAATGCTATGAAAACTCATCTCTTCTTCATTGGAACATTTTAGAAATGTTGATGCTAAAATGGATCCACAACTTGATTCAAATGGCGGAAGATGGAGTCTCCCCCTCCAGTGAGTCATTTAATTGTCCACCATGTGGATGTGGCTGGGCTGGCATGGAAAGTCAGGCTCCGGTTGAGTCCTTGGCTGATGACTCCAGAGTTATCCATGAGGTAGCAGATGATGGAGGTTCAGCATGAACTCTGTGAAGATCTGCTGCAAATTTCAGAGAATGTGTGACTTGGGTCAAAGGCCATGGGAATTGCAAATGATGCCTTGTCTGCAAATGTGACCTCCTCAATTGAGGACCAATCCTGAATGTTTCATCCAGTTTATGCCTTATTTACAAGTAACAATAGTTCCTAAATTCCTGCAATCTTAGCTCTTAGCAGACCTGAATGACTCAGCATAATTCCATTCACACAACAGTACATTGGAAAGCCTCTTATCAGTTCCTGTTATTTTCAGCCTTTTCCAACAGTGAACCAGAAGAAGCTTAAAGATTAGTCACATCTGGCAGTTACATGGAAAAAGTTAAATATACTATTGCATTCAACAGGACCCATAGTTCTTAACATTATAAATCACCAAAACATAAACAATTCACAAATATCTTTAAAGAGATGCTACAGAACAATGACAATTACTTTAATCTGAAAATAAATTAAAGTCTTGAAAGAAAAGCAAGATTTATGAGAAGAGGTCAGCATCTTGAGGAATCATTTATAATTTGATTAATGATTAGTGGAAGATTATGACGAGAGAGGTTTGAAATCAAAATTCACAAGGGAGAGAATTAATGATGAACTTATCAATAAGTTTTTGTCAGAATTATTACATTTCAACATACCACACGGGAGAAAACTATTTAGATTGTGCTGGTAACTGAAACCAGGAAAATCACAAACAAATGTTGAAATGATGGCAGACTTATCAAAGGACAGCATCACAATCTGTTCACTTTATAAGGTTTAAATACTTAAAAAAAGGCATGTGACAAGACAAGATAACACAAAGACTATACCAGGCAACATATACTAAATGTCAGTGTCAGTGCTTTGGAACAGCATAAACCTCACAAGCACAAGCAGTGTCCACTATGACCACAAAATGCTAAGTTTGTAAAGCTAATGATTGAATGGCGGAGTGGACTCGATGGGCCGAATGGCCTTACTTCCACTCCTATGTCTTATGGTCTATAGGATTTTCAAAAGATGTTTAGAGATATCGTAGACATATAGAGCAGTAAAATGTCAAATGCCAACTTTTGTAATGCTTTTAATGTGGGAGAACTACAACCTCATGGATAACCACAAGCCATAAGCATTAGAAAATTAGAAAAAAAGAAACTGCATTTTTAGGCAAATTCATGTTCCAAGAGATTTGAGTTCAACAGACCCTGTTTGTCAATAATATTTCATTCATTTTAAACTTGATATTGGGGTGTTTGTCTCTATCTTATAAGATCAAAATTTTTTTGAAAAAATAAAATTTACAGTCAATAGGTATGAAACTATTACTCCAGTGGCATCACTCTCAAGTTTTGTACAGGTCTGTCTGCCACACATAGTGTAAGAGAGTTAAGAATGTATATATGATTTACAAAAACTACTTCCACTTTTGAGCAAACATATATGTTTTGACCTCAATGTCCTTGAGGGAGCAGAAGCTCTTCAGCAAGTTCAAAGCGAGAGAGAATAAATCAACGGAAACCATAATTATGGTAAGTCGATTCAAACAGAAGCCAGAGTCGAAGAGTGCGGTGCTGGAAAAGCACTGCCGGTCAGGCAGCATCCGACGAGCAGGAGAGTCGACGTTTCAAGCGTAAGCTCTTCATCAGGAAGCTCAGATGCTCCTGAACTGCTGTGCTTTTCCAGCACCACACCCTTCAAATCCGATCTCCAGCATCTGCAGCGCTCGCTTGCTCCTCCACAAAGAGAAACCAGTCAGGAACAAACTCTAATCATCTAAGAGATTAACAGGCAACTGATAGAAGATTTCACTGGGCCTCACAGACTCATAGCAAAATGCAAAAAGACGCACTCCAAAGACATTACCCATGTTGGCATGAGAGAATTGATGCAAACTGCTAACAGTCAGAAGTACATGATTGGTGGCAATATTTTTCATTCCTATCATCGCTGATGAACTCTCAGATGGTGGAGGTGTTTGCAAGCTGAAGCAAATACTGACAATAAAAATGAAGAGTACATCCAGGTGAGCTCATCGAGGGATCAGGAACAGAATTTGTTTGCAGAGCTAATTGTTATTGCAAAGTTGATTTTGGTGTTATATAATGAGATAACAAAAAAATTCAAGAAACATTTCAATTTCTCATATTCCAAAGTAGCGTTATCAGTACCAGTGACAGTGGTCATGCTATAAAAGGCAGCAATCCTCAATATCATGACTGAGGATAGGAAAATGATGATGCATCAATACAACAACCACAAAAAGGGAATGAAGATGTCCAACCTCAGCAACAGGTTGAAGTAAGGAGATTATTTACTTCAACACAGATCTAGCAGCAGATTGAGAATAAAGATTTACTTGCACAAACTGAAGATTAGCTGCCTTACGTCCAGCGAAAAATGGCAAATATTTCCAGATTTCTGGGATATAGTCAAACAGAAGAAAAAAAATTGAGTTATACAATACATGATAATGCAAGGAATAAAGTATTTGCTTCCGCTGAGCAGCCATCTTCATGTTGGAAATTCATGAGATTAAGGTCCCCCAGAGGCTGTCATGGGCAACTGCTTGATTCAGCAGGGAAAGGTTCCCCTGTGAAAGACATTCAATAGATTACAGGTCCTCCAGATATGACAGTGAAGCAACTCCCTGGGTCAAAGGGAGTGATACTTTCTATGAAGTACATCCAAAAGATAGAAGTTCATCCAAAAAACAGACATTTTAGAGAACATGGGAAGTCAAGATCTGAACCATCAAGAAAATCAGAATCAGGATCAACAGTCCTCAACCCAAGAACCAACCATTGGGTCCAAATCGATGTCTTTATTGATAGAGTTGAAAGCAAATGTATCTGGAAGAATTGTGAGATCTCCAGATCACCTGAATTTGAGAAACTGGATTTCTTGGA
Source organism: Chiloscyllium plagiosum (assembly GCF_004010195.1). Classification (NCBI taxonomy): domain Eukaryota; kingdom Metazoa; phylum Chordata; class Chondrichthyes; order Orectolobiformes; family Hemiscylliidae; genus Chiloscyllium; species Chiloscyllium plagiosum. The sequence continues at coordinate 4,782 of NW_025198801.1, forward strand.
AGAATTGGGGTAGAGATAAATGCAATTGGATTCATGAATGTATAAATATTAACTTTAGTGATAAAGAAAGCGGTGAAAGTGGGGGAAAGTTGTAAAGGGTAGTGATTCTGAAAGAGTTAATCTTGGAGACTGTGTGGGACTTAATCCAGTCTCCTGTTGTCATACATTTTTACATGGGAAAATTGGGAAAATAGTTTTAGATCTTGTAGGCTCTAGATGTATCATAAATGTTTGCCAAAAGTGTAAGTAACAAATTCTGCCATGCTAATATAAGTTTCACCTAATTGTTATCATGCAGTAAACTTCATCTTGATCAGCCAAGAGTCTCTTCTTGTTAAGCCTTCATTAAGCCTTGTTCCTCCACTACCATAATTCAAATAGCCTTTATGCCCTGTTAAGGACAGAATAATGTTGGCAGCATCTTTTAACACACAATACTACACAAATGTACCTTGAAAATGTGATGATACCCAGGGTTTGTGGGACCAGTGGAGAAGTGATTCTGAGCAGTTGTCTGCACAGATATTTATCAAATGTTTTGCTGAATGCTTGAACTCTAAACCTTACAAAGAAAGGAAGTCAATGTGCAGGGGATGCCACTCGTGCAAGGCACAGACCAATGACGATTTTTAGGAGTTGAGTTCAAAGTGGAAATTTAGTCCATAGACTAGAGAGGTTCTTTAAATAATGTTTTCAGCAAAAAGTAGTGTCCTGGATGAAGGAAGGGAGGAAGCATTTTTTTCTTCAACTGTTTTTTCAGTCTCCAGCATTTGATTCCCAATTTTATGCACTTAATGGAGCAGGTAAATCAACAACTGCTATTCTGGATGTAAGTTTGCTCGCTGAGCTGGAAGGTTCGTTTTCAATATGTTGCATTCGCCATTCTAGCTAACATCATCAGTGAGCCTCCGGTGAAGCACTGGAACTAGCGACCCGCTTTCTGTTTATGTGTTTGGTTTCCTTGGGTTG
>NW_025198802.1:0-1418 GCF_004010195.1 Chiloscyllium plagiosum
CCATTTCAATGCACAACTGTTTCCAGAAACTCCCATGAGAAAGATAGATGCAAGTGCCTTCCCCTAGGACTGGTTAACACACATATGTGCAGCCCAAGCAACAGTCACTAACAGTAAGTAAAAATTCACTTATTATTATTTTCAGAAACAAAGGAATGTATTCATCCAAAGCATTTTGTAACACAGTGAACCCCAGCTTAACAAAGAATGAACCCCACCCTAACACAGAGAGAACCCCAGCCTAACACAGAGTGAACACCAGCCGAACACAGAGTGAGCCCCAGCCGAACACAGAGTGAACCCCACCCTAACACAGAGTGAACCCCACCCTTACACAGAGTGAGCCCCAGCCTAACACAGACTGAGTCCCAGACTAACGCAGAGAGAACCCCAGCCTAACACAGAGTGAGCCCCAGCCTAACACAGAGTGAGCCCCAGCCTAACACAGAGTGAACCTCAGCCTAACACAGAGTGAACCTCAGCCTAACACAGTGCGAACACCTGCCTAAAACAGAGTGAGCCCCAGCTTAACACAGAGTGAACCCCAGCCTAACAGAGAGTGACCTCCAGCCTAACAAATAGTGAACCCCAGCCGAACAGAGAGTGAGCCCCAGCCTAACACAGAATGAGCCCCAACCTAACACAGAGTGAACCCCAGCCTAACAGAGAGTGAACCCCATCCGAACAGAGAGTGAGCCCCAGCCTAACAAAGAGTGAACCCCAGCCTAACAGAGAGTGAACCCCAGCCTAACAGAGAGTGACCTCCAGCCTAACAAAGAGTGAACCCCAGCCTAACGCAGAGAGAACCCCAGCCTAACACAGAGTGAACCCCAACCTAACAGAGAGTGACCTCCAGCCAAACAAAGAGTGAGCCCCAGCCTAACGCAGAGAGAAGCTGGAAATGTGTTGCTGGAAAAGCGCAGCAGGTCAGGCAGCATCCAGGGAACAGGATAATCGACGTTTCGGGCATAAGCCCTTCCAGCAACACATTTCCAGCTCTGATCTCCAGCATCTGCAGACCTCACTTTCTCCTCCTAACGCAGAGAGAACCCCAGCCTAACACAGAGTGAACCCCAACCTAACAGAGCGAGGAGAAAGTGAGGTCTGCAGATGCTGGAGATCAGAGCTGGAAATGTGTTGCTGGAAAAGTGCAGCAGGTCAGGCAGCATCCAGGGAACAGGAGAATCGACGTTTCGGGCATAAGCCCTTCTTCAGGAATGGGGAAAGTTTGTCCAGCAGGCTAAGATAAAAGGTAGGGAGGAGGGACTTGGGGGAGGGGCGTCGGAAATGTGATAGGTGGAAAGAGGTCAAGGTGAGGGTGATAGGTCAGACTGGAATTCCTTCGACTCCGCCGCATCTGCTCCCAGGAGGACCAGTTCCAAAAACGCACAACCCAGATGGCCTCCTTCTTCAAGGAC
>NW_025198802.1:1857-5750 GCF_004010195.1 Chiloscyllium plagiosum
TTTCCACCTATCACATTTGAGACGTCCCTCCCCCAAGTCCCTCCTCCCTACCTTTTATCTTAGCCTGCTGGACAAACTTTCCCCATTCCTGAAGAAGGGCTTATGCCCGAAACATCGATTCTCCTGTTCCCTGGATGCTGCCTGACCTGCTGCGCTTTTCCAGCAACACATTTCTAACACAGAGTGAGCCAAAGCCTAACACAGAGTGAGCCCCAGCCTAACACAGAGAGAACCCCAGCCTAACACAGAGTGAGCCCCAGCCTAACGCAGAGAGAACCCCAGCCTAACACTGAGTGAGCCCCAGACTAACACAGAGAGAACCCCAGCCTAACACAGTGTGAGCCCCAGCCTAACACAGAGTGAGCCCCAGCCTAAAACAGAGAGAACACCAGCCTAACACAGAGTGAGCCCCAGCCTAACACAGAGTGAGTCCAAGCCTAACACAGAGTGAACCCCAGCCTAACACAGAGAGAACCCCAGCCTAACACAGAGGGAGCCCCAGCCTAACACAGAGTGAGCCCCAGCCTAACACAGAGTGAGCCACAGCCTAAAACAGAGTGAACCCCAATCTAACAAAGAGTGAGCCCCAGCCTAACACAGTGAGAACCCCAGCCTAACACAGAGTGAGCCCCAGCCTAACACAGAGTGAACCCCAGCCTGACACAGAGTGAGCCCCAGCCTAACACAGAGAGAACCCCAGCCTAACACAGAGTGAATCTCACCTAACTCAGAGTGAGCCGCAGCCTAACACAGAGTGAGCCCCAGCCTAACACAGAGTGAACCCCAGCCTAACACAGAGTGAACCCCAACCTAACACCGAGTGAATCTCACCTAACTCAGAGTGAGCCGCAGCCTAACACAGAGTGAGCCCCAGCCTAACACAGAGAGAACCCCAGCCTAACACAGTGTGAACCCCAACCTAACGCAGAGTGAGCCCCAGCCTAACACAGAGAGAACCCCAACCTAACACAGAGTGAGCCCCAGCCTAACACAGAGAGAACCCCAGCCTAACACAGAGTGAGCCCAAGCCTAACGCAGAGAGAACCCCAGCCTAAAACAGAGAGTGAGCCCTATCCTAACACAGAGTGAGCGCCAGCCTAACGCAGAGAGAACCCCAGCCTAACACAGAGTGAGCCCCAACCGTACACAGAGTGAGCCCCAGTCTAACGCAGAGTGAGCCCCAACCTAACACAGAGAGAACCCCAGCCTAACACAGAGTAAGCCCCAGCCTAACACAGAGTGAGCCCCAGCATAACACAGAGTGAACCCCAGCCTAACACAGAGTGAGCCCCAGTCTAACACAGAGAGAACCCCAGCCAAACACCGAGAGAACCCCAACCTAACACAGAGTGAGCCCCAACCTAACACAGAGTGAGCCCCAGCCTAACACAGAGTGAGCCCCAACCTAACACAGAGAGAACCCCAGCCTAACACAGAGTGAGCCCCAGCCTAACACAGAGAGAACCCCAGCCTAACACAGAGTGAGCCACAGCCTACCACAGAGAGAACCCCAGCCTAACACAGAGTGAGCCCCAGCCTAACACAGAGTGAGCCCCAGCCTAACACACAGTGAACCCCAGCCTAACACAGAGTGAGCCCCAGCCTAACAGAGAGTGAGCCCCAGCCTAACACAGAGTGAACCCCAGCCTAACACAGAGTGAGCCCCAGCCTAACGCAGTGTGAGCCCCAGCCTAACACAGAGTGAGCCCCAGCCTAACACAGAGTGAACCCCAATCTAACACAGAGTGAGCCCCAGCCTAACACAGTGAGAACCCCAGCCTAACTCAGAGTGAATCCCAGCCTAACACAGTGTGAGCCCCAGCCTAACACAGTGTGAGCCCCAGCCTAACACAAAGAGAACCCCAGCCTAACACAGAGAGAGCCCCAGCCTAACACTGAGTGAACCCCAGCCTAACACAGAGTGAGCCCCAGCCTAACACAGAGTGAACCCCAGCCTAACACAGAGAGATCCCCAGCCTAACACAGTGTGAGCCCCAGCCTGACACAGAGAGTACCCCAGCCTAACACAGAGCCAGCCCCAGCCTAACACAGAGAGAACCCCAGCCTAACGCAGAGAGAACCCCAGCCTAACACAGAGTGAGCCCCGGCCTAACACATAGTGAGCCCCAACCTAACACAGAGAGAACCCCAGGGAGAAAGTGAGGTCTGCAGATGCTGGAGATCAAAGTTGAAACTTTATTGCTGGAACAGCACAGCAGGTCAGGCAGCATCCAGGGAACAGGATATTCGACGTTTCGGGCACAGGCCCTTCTTCAGGAATGCATTCCTGAAGAAGGGCCTGTGCCCGAAACGTCGAATCTCCAGTTCCCTGGATGCTGCCTGACCTGCTGTGCGGTTCCAGCAATAAAGTTTCAACAGTGTGAACCCCAACCTAACACAGAGTGAGCCCCAGCCTAACACAGAGTGAATCCCAACCTTACACAGAGTGAGCCCCAGCCAAACACAGGGAGAACCCCAGCCTAACACAGAGTGAGCCCCAGCCGAACACAGAGTGAACCCCAACCTAACACAGAGTGAGCCCCAGCCTAACGCAGGGAGATCCCCAGCCTAACACAGAGTGAGCCCCATCCTAACACAGAGTGAGCTGCAGCCTAACGCAGAGAGAACCCCAGCCTAACACAGAGTGAGCCCCAACCGAACACAGAGTGAGCCCCAGCCTAACACAGAGAGAACACCAGCCTAACACAGAGAGAACCCCAGCCTAACACAGAACCAGCCCCAGCCTAACACAGAGAGAACCCCAGCCTAACACAGAGTGAGCCCCAACCTAACACACAGTGAGCCCCAGCCTAACACATAGTGAGCCCCAACCTAACACAGAGAGAACCCCAGCCTAACACAGAGTGAGCCCCAGCCTAACACAGAGAGAACCCCAGCCTAACACAGAGTGAGCCACATTCTGGATTAGTGGTGCTGGAAGAGCACAGCAATTCAGGCAGCATCTGAGGACAGGCAAAATCGACGTTTCGGGCAAAAGCCCTTCATCAGGAATATGCTGATGAAGGGCGTTTGCCCGAAACATCGATTTTGCCTGTCCTCGGATGCTGCCTGAATTGCTGTGCTCTTCCAGCACCACTTGCCCCAGCCTAACACAGAGTGAACCCCAGCCTAACACAGAGTGAGCCCCAGCCTAACACAGAGTGAGCCCCAGTCTAACACAGAGTGAACCCCAACCTTACACAGAGTGAGCCCCAGCCTAACACAGAGAGAACCCCAGCCTAACACAGAGTGAACCTCAACCTAACACAGAGTGAGCCCCAGCCTAACACAGAAAGAACCCCAGCCTAACACAGAGTGAGCCCCAGCCTAAAACAGAGTGAAACCCAGCCTAACACAGAGTGAGCCCCAGCCTAACACAGAGTGGGCCCCAGCTTAACACAGAGAGAACCCCAGCCTAACGCAGAGTGGGTCCCAGCCTAACAGAGAGAGAACCCCAGCCTAACACAGAGTGAGCCCCAGCCTAACACAGTGTGAGCTCCAGCCTAACACAGAGAGAACCCCAGCCAAACACAGAGCGAGCCCCAGCCTAACACAGAGTGAACCCCAGCCAAACACAGAGCGAGCCCCAGCCTAACACAGAGTGAGCCCCAGCCTAACACAGTGTGAGCTCCAGCCTAACACAGAGAAAACCCCAGCCTAACACAGAGCGAGCCCCAGCCTAACGCAGAGAGAACCCCAGCCTAACACAGAGCGAGCCCCAGCCTAACACAGAGAGAACCGCAGCTTAACGCAGAGAGAACCCCAGCCTAACACTGAGTGAACCCCAGCCTAACACAGAGAGAACCCCAGCCTAATACAGAGTGTGCCGCAGCCAATGCAGAGAGAACCACAGCTTAACACAGAGTGAGCCCCTTCCTAACACAGAGAGAGCC
>NW_025198803.1:0-5751 GCF_004010195.1 Chiloscyllium plagiosum
CAGATGGTATCAGTTGAGTCATGGTCATGGTCGATACAGTCATAGTGAGCCGAAGGGCCGATTGTTGTGCTGTAGTGTTCTAACTTCCCAGCATCTTCCCTGAATCGTGGATGCTTCGTTCAATTTCTCTCTCATTTTATCTAAAATGCAATGCGTTCAACCTCAATCTACACCACCTCTTCTCATTTAAAGAATCCCTCCATTCCGAGGATCAGCGGAATGAACCTTCTCTGACCTATTTCCAATGCGACACTATCTTTCCTTATGGTACTCATAGAGTTTATCACATTCTGGGTGTGGTCTGACTCGTACCTTGTATAGTTGTGGCAAGACCTCCTTCTGCTTGAACTCCATTTCCTTTGTAATTACCTGCTGACTCTGAAAGCTACCTTTTTCAGATTGATAAACAAGAACTCCCATAACCCTTTCTTCTGCAAGTCTGAAATCAAATAGTGTCATCCTGACAGTAAGTCGGGAGCTGGAATGTGTTAGAAGGGATATGTCAATAAACAACCACTAGAAACTTAGGAAGACTTTTTTTATAAACGAGAATTTGTTATTGAGCCTGTTGGATTTTGTTTGTTGGTGTGAATATAAATGGCAGAATAAATAAGGCTGAAGAGGGGTATGGTGGTATGGGGCATATGTTTTATTTGAATTTTCAGCAGCCTTTACTCATGTTTAAATAATGCCTAAAGAGTAAATTGGTCGAGAATAGGACTCCTTCATTATCAGTAATTTCCTCTATGCGTGGAAGCAGAGGAGGTGGGTGCGATATTAAGCAAGAAAATTTATTGTCAGAATTTACTGTGGAGAAAGACATGGAAGCTCGGGAACTTGGGGAAATAGATGGTGGTGTCTTGGAAAGAATTCTTGGCAGAAAAAAGAAAGCGCTGGAATCGTAAAACAAATAAAATTAGATCAATCCTCCGTAGCTCATTAGGCCTATCCTAGAATATTGTGGGAAGCGAGGGAAGAGATTTTAGTGTCCCTAAAAAAAAATGTTATCAACAGACACAGTGAGGTACCGGAGGACAGGAGGGCGGCTAATGCTGTTCCATCACTTAAGGGCTGCAGGGAAAATCCAGGAAATTACAAACCAGTGAGACCGGTTCCAGGACCTCTGCTCTTTGAGACTTTCAGAAATGACTTGGATATGGGTGTGGAAGATGGGTTCGTAAGTTTGCAAATGAAACGAAGATTGGTGGAGTGTTGGACAGTGTGGAGATCAGTTGCAGGTTGCAACGGGATATTGACAGAATGGGGAACTGGGCTGAGAAGTGGCAGATGGAGTTCATATTAGAAAAATGTGAAACGCTTCATTTTGGAATGTCGAACATGAATTCAGAATACAGTGTAGTGTGGCTTATCAGAGGCACCTTGGGGTCCATATCCATAGATCTCTCAAAGTTGCCACCCAAGCCGACATGGTTGTTGAGAAGGACTATGTTGTTCTGGCTTTCAATAGCTGGGAAAGTGGGTTTTAAAGCCGTGAGGTCATGCTGCAACTCTATCGAGGTCTGGTTAGACCACACTTAGATACTGTGTTCAGTTCTGGTCCTGTCATTACAGGACTGATGTGGAAGCTTTTGAGGGGGTACAGAGGAGATTTAGAGAGCTGCTGTCTGTACTAGAGAGCGTGACTTATGAAGAAAGGTTGAGGGAGCTAAGGCTTTTCTGATTGGAGAGAAGAAGAGTGAGGGGCGACTTGGTTGAGGCGAACAAGACGATGTGAGGCATAGATAGAGTGAATAGTGAGATACAATTTTTTTTTTTCCCATGGCATAAATGGCTATGATGAGGGGGCACAATTTTAAGGTGATTGGATGATGGTTAGGGGGAGATTTCAGTGGTAGGTTCTTTACGCACAGCGTGCCAGGTGCGTACAATGCACTGCCAGTGGTGCTAGGAGATTCAAATACATGTGGGACATTTAATGCACTCTTGGATAGGCACATGGATGATAGTAAAATGAAGGAAATATAGGTTAGTTTGATCGTACAGTCGGATAAAAGGTTTGCATCACGTGAGGTGCTGAAGGGTCTTGTGTTGTACTGTTCTGTGTTCTACGTTCCGAATGGTAAACCTGATAATGAGTTCTGATCAACGTAAAAGGATATGGCATTCAGGTGGAGCTAGTGAACTGGTTTCAAAATGCAACATTAGCTGAGGTTTTGAAAACATGCTCTGGCGATCACACCCACTCGATCATCACTTCGCCTGCACACTGTTTGCTCATCCCCGAGCGCTGATACCAATGCACCAAAAAGCAAAACCCGTTCTTCATACCCAATTGCTTGATTGTGAAATCATGCTGAACTCTGGTACTATAACTCCATGTCTCTCCATGTGGTATCCCTCACTGTGAGGGTCTAATTGCCGCTTCTGACAGCGCGTCTCGCTCTTGCAGCTACTCCAGATCCTGAGCCAACAGGATTTTCCACTCCAGAGAGACGAGGCAGCACAGGATAGGGATTGGGACTTGGATTTTCTCGAACTCTGTCGGACACAGTACCATTATCCATGTGCAACCCTCACTGCATCAGTATAATTTGGCATTCTGTATATTTCTCTGTCTCCTGTAGATACTCAGCAAATGCGTGACTCAATAAACGTCCCAACTGCTGGGTGTCTTGTCCTTTGCCACATTGAAGATGGTTGGTCAGCCAGGGAGACAAAGTGCAGGGAGATCTGGAGCCTTTGATAAATCCTGGAGCGAGTTAAGATCGCTCACGTTGAACAGAGCAGAGAGCAATAAGAGGGCTCCAAACATCGGCTAACAAGATATGACTCAGATACAATGCTGGAGGGGAAGCACAGTACAAACCCACCCGAAGCTAAATCACCACCACTACTGTTCGTTATTGTGGCACTGGGACACCATAGGGAGTGCAACACTTATCAGTACAAGCCTATTCTGTCTTCGTGATCATCAGGACAACAGAGGGGAAAGCAGGCATCCCACGAGAGGGTGGGAATGCTGCCTGAGATCTTTCTGTGCTGTGTTCCCTCTTCAACACTGTGTCTATGGCATGTCTGGCAGACCAGTGCCTTCATTTTCTTTTAATTTCCTCTAACAGGTCCTGTCCCTGTAATCTCCTTTATTCCCTGTTGGGCCTCCACATCTTTTTAAACAAAATCTTTACAGTGTGAAAACCGGCCCTTCAACCCAACAATTCCACATAACAGACGGGAGACTAACCCACCAAGACACATTCCGCCCAACTTATATTTACCCCTGACTAATGCACCTCACTTACATTTCTTGGGCAACTTACCAATTCACAGCCAATTCACCGAACCTGCACATCTTTGGCCTTGGGAGGAAACCGGAGCAATGCCACACAGACCCAGGGAAAAAGTGCAAACTCTACAGAGGCAGTCACCCGATGCTGGTATCAAACCCGGGGCCCTGGCATTGTTAGGCCACCGTGCCGAGCCACGAAACGTACCACAAACTAGACTAGCATCTCTATTGCTGTAATTTTCTTCACTGTCGACACTCCCCCAATAACTAACGACAGAGTCATGCAGCACAGAAACAAGGGATCCAACTTGTCCGTGCCAACCACTGTTCCTCAACTGAACGAGTTGCATTTGGCTGCATCTGGCCCATATCCCTTAAACCTTCACCTCTCCATGTGTCTGCCCTAATGTCTTATACCTGTTTTCTTTCCCACTTCCCCTGGCAGCTCATTCAGTACGTGCACCATTCTCTGTGTGGAAAATGATCTCCTCCAATCCCTTTTCCGAATCTCCTCGCTCACCTCATATTCATTCTCACCAGCTATGGTCTTCCCAAACTGGGGTAAAGTTTTTGGTTGTTCACCTTACGCATTCCCCTCATGGTATTGTAAACCTTTATAAGGACAACCCTCGGCTATCGATGCCAAATACAAACATGAAGGACAACCATATAAATATCTCTGCTCAGATCCCCGCCACGACTTTGCCACAATGTTCTGGGATACACTTGTTCAATACCTTGGACTTTCTCTACCTTTGTGTTGTAAAACCTGCAGCACCACCTCTTCCGTAATGGGGACCGTTTTTAAGACATCGCTGTTTCTTTCCATTTGTTTCCAAGTCTTGGTCCACAGGACGTTCTGACATAAAATATTCATTTAGGCTTTCGCACATCTCCTGTGGTTGCACACATAGATGGCGTCATTGATCGTTGAGGGGCATGTTGTCTCTCTAGCTACTTGTTTATACATGTATGCCATAGAATCTCTTTGGATTTTCCTTAAGCTTATCTGCCAAAGCTGTCTCATCCCCCCGTTTTACTTTCCAGTTTTTACAGCTGCTCCTTGTTAGTCAAACCCTCCTGTATCAGTAAAATCTTTGTCAATCTTTGCTTCATTTACAGTTTCAGAAAAAATGCTTCCTAAAGCAGGATGATAAGAATTCTACACAGTACTCCGAATTGAGACCCAGCAATGTCTTGTACAGTTATCGCATGATTTGCCAACTCATGTACACAAATGTCTGACCCATGAGGGCAGGTGTACCAAATGCCTCTATCACCATCCTGTACACTTGTGATGTCACTTCCAAGGAACAATATAACTGCACCCCTTGGCCTCTCTCTGTTCAACAACACTGCCCAGGGCCCAACCAAATGCCTCTTTCATCATCCTGTGCACTTGTGATGTCACTTCCAAGGAACAATATAACAGCATCCTTGGCCTCTCTCTGTTCAACAACATTGCCCAGTCTTAACAAAATCCAACAACTGAATTCAATTCCATCATTCATTGCTTCTCCCTCTCGATAACTGCATTCACTGCTCACTATAACACTAATTTTGTTATCCACAATATGATTAACAATGAATCGTTTGTTTAAATGATGCCCAACAGTGGACATAACACTGCTCCTTCCGGCACACCGCTGGTCACAGGCCTCCACAACCTGCTCTCACCATCCTCTATCTCCTGTTCTCAAGCCAATTTTGTACCCACTTCGCTCGCCCTCCCTGATCCCATGTGATCTAACCATACTAACCAATGTACCCAACAACACCTTGTCAAAGGGCTTTCTGTAAACAGTATAGGCAACGTTTATTGCTCTGTCTTCATCAATCTTTTTGGCCATCACCGCAACAAAATCAGTCAAGTCAGAGAGACACTATTTTTATGCAGAAAGTTGTGCTGACTCTCCCTGATCAATCGTTGCCTTTCCAAACGCAAGCAACTCCTGTACCTCAGAATCGCTTCCAACAGCATTCACACCACTGACATCAAGCTAATTGGTGTTTCTTTACGTTGCTTTCCCTCACAGCCTTTCTTAAATACTGGCACAACATTAGTCACCTTCGAGGCTTCCAGCTCACCATCCGTGACAGTATGTGATTCCCTAGCTTCCCATAATGTCCTTGAACAGACTTGATAAGTTCCCACGTGTTTGTCTATTTTTTATGCGTTTTAAAACATCCAGCACCTCCTGTCCTCCATTGTAAACTGCTTTGAACACATCACTGTTTATATCTACGTTCCCCAGTCTTTCGCCACGGTAAGTTCTGACGTGAAATTTTCTTTTAGGATCTTACCCATTAACAGCTGTTCCACATATGGATGGCCCCATTGATCTTTAAGGGGTCACATTCGGTGCCAAGTTCATCTTCTGTTGTTAATATTCATGCAGAATCCCTTTGGACTTTCTTAGCCTTATCTGCCAAAGCTCTCTCAGGTCCACTTTGGGCCCTCCTGATTTCCATGTATTACTACACCAGTAAAGTTCTTCAAGGGA
>NW_025198804.1:0-5751 GCF_004010195.1 Chiloscyllium plagiosum
CTGTTGGTGAGTGGTGAGGGTTTGTAAATAGTGAATGATAGTGAGTGGTAACTGTTGGTGAGTGGTGAGGGTTTGTAAATAGTGAATGATAGTGAGTGGTAACTGTTGGTGAGTGGCCTGGTGTGTGAGTTGACTGGAGAAAGGTTTCAGCTGCATCAATAGTCACGGAAAGTTTACGTGTGGATAAGGAGATGGATCAGTTACAAGCTCAACTACTGGATACCTTTCCATCATGTTGTTCACCTCAGCAATGACTAATCTACTTCTATCACCAGAGACCACTGTAATACCAGAAATAGATGTTCCAAAAGCTGAAATGTTCTTTAAGGATAGGAATGATTCAAAAGGAGGATATGGTAAGCCTTTGCTAACTGAGGCTCAGAAGGTAGATCTAGAGTTAAGTACAGTAATACAGGCAGCTCAAGCAGCTGGAGGTGTTCTGCAGTGTTGTCACATAAAACACGGATTTCCAATGAGCAAGTGGAGACATCCTGACAGAGCTGCAGACAGGGAATGGATAGTTGTCAGTCCAAGTGTGGAATTGCCCAAATCTCGTCAGGCGAGTAGCACATGAAATGCCTGTGACAGGACGCGCAGGAATAGGGAAAACTCAAGCATCAATTAACCAGTATTTTACTTGGCTAAGGCTTCACCCAGGCACACAGTGCAGCTTTGTGAAACAGGCTGTACATGATTATACATGAGAACCTCAACGTGTAATCCAATCAGCACCTTTAATACCTATACCGGTTTCCCAAGAACCAGTCAGTCGAGTGTTAGTAATCGTACAGGGCCATTATTTTAGAAAAAGCGAGGACTCCATTACAGTTATGCTTATGATAACCTGCTATACAGAGCTATTTCTTTGAGGGCAATTACAGCTCTGTCCAAAGGGGATTGCTGTATAAAATTCAGTAATGATCTCTGGAAGGAAATGTAAGGTTGATGCAGAGCATGCATTAAGTCAATTCAGAGGAACACTCTAATTGTGGTAAAGAAATCACTGCTTTAAGAACAAAGGATTAAGAACAGTACAGCACAGAAACAGACTTTTGACCCATTAAGAATGCAGCAAAACATGATGCCTTTCTAAACTAAAAAGCTATTGTCTCTGTATGATCCATTTCCCTCTGTTCCCTGCCTTTTCATCTATCTATCAAGATGCCTCTTAAATATTGCTGTTGTACCTGCCTCCACCACATTCTCTAGCAGCACATTCCAGGAACTTACCATCCTCTATGGCAAAAACTTGCCTCTTAATCTCCTTTCAACTTTCCCCTTTTACCTTAAACCTATGTCCCCCAGTAATTGCCATTGCTAGCCTGGGATAAAGACTCTGACTATCCATTGTATCTATGTCTCTCATATTTGTATAAACCTCTATCAGATTGCCCCCAATCCTTCGACATTCAATGAAAAACAAACCAAGTTTGTCCAATCTCTCCTCATAGCTAATACTCTCCAAACCAAGCAACATCCTGGTAAAGTGTTTCTGTACCCTCTCCAAAGCCTCGAAACATCCTTCGTAGTGTGGTGACCAGAACTGTACACTACAGTCCAAATGTGGCCAAAGTAAAGTTCTAAATAAAGTAACATCCCCCACCTCCTCATTTCCTGGTCTGTAGAATGGGAGTTGTCTGTCCGATGCAGGTCTGTGTGATCCACGGCAGGCAGGACAGGTATTAGGGCAGAGGCACGCACAAGAGAGGGGGATAAATAGGAGGAATTGTTGCTGGTGATCTGAGGGTGTCACTGTTAATGGTCAGGAGCTAATATTGATCGTGGGCAGGGTCAGGACAGACTGTGTTCTTTAGTGGTGTCTGACACCTCTCAGAAGGCAGCTCTGTTACTGAGTATAGTGCACGGCCACAGCGCAAACTGCCTGCTCACGGGGCAAGGAGGTGGGGGGAGATGTGACCAGGAGCCAGAGAGATTGCGATAACCTTTCCATCGCCCTGCCCTTCTTGATGTCACCCGTTAAAACCCCCCAGCCCCACCCCTCCATCCATGCAGGCACCAGGGATACTGTATGCACAGGAGGACCCGCACCCATGGGATCCCATCACTACCGTCAGCTCTGTGTTAAGCGGACATTTCCCGGGATGTGGCCGGGAATGCAGGGTTTGAGTTGTACAGAGAGGCTGGGGCTGTTTTACCTGGAGCGTCGGAGGCTGAGGGGTGACCTTACAGAGGTTTATAAAACCGTGAGGGTTATGGATAGGGTGAATGACAGGGGAGGTTTCCCCAAGGTGGGGCGTTTCACAATGAGGGGGCATTTTTTAAAGGGGAGAGGAGAAAGATTGAAAAAGACCCGCAGGGTAACTATTTTACACAGAGAGTGGTTGGTGTGTGGAATAAACTTTGAGAGGAAGTGGTGGGTGGAGGAGTATTTACGACGTTTAAAAGACATTTGGATAAGTACAGGAATAGGAAAGGTTTGGGGGGATATGGGCCAGGAGCAGGCAGCTGGGACTGGCTCAGTTTGGGATCGTGGTCAGCATGGACTGGTTGGGCCAAAGGGTCTGTTTGCGTGCTGTGTAAATCAATGTTTGGTAGCTGCAGATTTACCCAGGCCCTGGGAACTCAGCACAGCACTGACTCCCCTGAACTCCCTCAGTACTGATCCTCTGACAGTGCGACACAGGGAACTGGGAACTTTTTACTGGCTGGTATAATTCTTCAAAATGACTGTGGCCCAGACAGTGTCAGGAGCATTGGGGGACATGTCGCACACAGGGAGATCGCACAGACAGCACTGAAATACTGACTGGACACAGTCACACAGTCATTCATTGACCCAACCAAAATCGTTACAACATTACCTCATTTTAACAGAGGACTCTCTTAGAACTGACCCTCTGACAGTGCAGCACTCCCTCAGCACTGACCCTCTAACAGTGCAGCACTCCCTCAGTACTGACCCTCTGACAGTGCGGCACTCCCTCAGTACTGACCCTCTGACAGTGCGGCACTCCCTCAGTACTGACCCTCCGACAGTGCGACAGTCCCTCAGTACAGAACCTCTGACAATGTGGCACTCCCTCAGTACTGACCCTCTGACAGTGCAGCACTCCCTCAGTACTGAACATCTGACAGTGCGGCACTCCCTCAGTACTGATCCTCTGACAGTGTGGCACTCCCTCAGTACTGGCACTCTGACAGTGCGACACTCCCTCAGTGCTGACCCTCTGACAGTGCGACACTCCCTCAGTGCTGACCCTCTGACAGTGTGACACTCCCTCAGTACTGATCCTCTGACAGTGCGACAATCCCTCATTGCTGACCCTCTGACAGTGCGGCACTCCCTCAGTCCTGACACTCTGACAGTCTGGCACTCCCTCAGTACTGACCCTCTGACAGTGCGGCATTCCCTCAGTACTGACCCTCCGACAGTGCGTCACTCCGTCAATACTGACCCTCCGACAGTGCGGCACTCCCTCAGTCCTGACACTCTGACAGTCTGGCACTCCCTCAGTACTGACCCTCTGACAGTGCGGCATTCCCTCAGTACAGACCCTCGGACAGTGCGGCACTCCCTCAGTCCTGACACTCTGACAGTCT
Organism: Chiloscyllium plagiosum; assembly: GCF_004010195.1. Lineage (NCBI taxonomy): Eukaryota > Metazoa > Chordata > Chondrichthyes > Orectolobiformes > Hemiscylliidae > Chiloscyllium > Chiloscyllium plagiosum. The sequence continues at coordinate 3,562 of NW_025198804.1, forward strand.
GGCACTCCCTCAGTACAGACCGTCTGACAGTGCGGCACTCCCTCAGTCCTGACCATCTGACAGTGCGTCACTCCCTCAATACTGACCCTCCGACAGTGCGGCACTCCCTCAGCACTGACCGTCTGACAGTGCGGCATTCCCTCAGTACTGACCCTCTGACAGTGCGTCACTCCCTCAGTACTGACCCTCTGACAGTGCGACACTCCCTCGGTACTGATCCTCTGACAGCGTGGAACTCCCTCAGTACTGACCCACTGACAGTGCGGCACTCCCTCAGAACTGAGCCTCTGACAGTGTGACACTCCCTCAGTGCTGACCCTCTGACAGCGCGACATTCCCTCAGTACTGACCCACTGACAGTGCGGCACTCCCGCAGAACTGACCCTCTGACAGTGTGACACTCACTCAGTACTGACCCTCTGACAGTGCGGCACTCCCTCAGTACTGAACCTCTGACTGTGCTGCACTCTTTCAGTGCAGACCCTCTGACTGTGCAGCACTCCCTCAGTACTGACCCACTGACAGTGCGGCACTCCCTCAGAACTGACCCTCTGACAGTGTGTCACTCCCTCAGTACAGACCCTCTGACAGTGCGACACTCCCACAGTACTGACCCTCTGGCAGTACGGCTCTCCCTCAGTACTGACCCTCTGACAGTGCGGCACTACCTCATTACTGACCTTCTGACAGTGCGGCACTCCCTGAGTGCTGAACCTCTGACTGTGCTGCACTCTTTCAGTGCAGACCCTCTGACAGTGCAGTACTCCCTCAGTACTGATCCTCTGACAGTGCGACACTCCCTCAGTGCTGACCCTCTGAAATTGCGGCACTCCCTCAGTGCTGACCTTCTGACAGTTCGGCACTCCCTCAGTACTGACCCCCTGACAGTGCGGCACTCCCTCAGTACTGATCCTCTCACTGTGCCGCACTCTCTCAGTGCAGACTCTCTGACAGTGCAGCACTCCCTCCGTACTGACCCTCTGACAGTGCGGCACTCCCTCAGTACTGACCCTCTGACAGTGCGGCACTCCCACAGTACTGCCCCCTACAGTGCGGCACTCCCTCAGTATTGACCCTCTGGCAGTGTGGCACTCCCTCAGTACTGACCCACTGACACTGCGGCACTCCCTCAGTACTGACCCTCTGACAGTGCAGCGTTCCCTCAGTACTGACCCACTGACAGTGCGGCACTCCCTCAGTACTGACCCTCTGACAGTGCGGCACTCCCTCAGTACTGACCCTCTGACAGTGCGGCACTCCCTCAGTACTGACCCTCTGACAGTGCGGCACTCCCTCAGTACTGACCCTCTGACAGTGCGGCACTCACTCAGTACTGACCCTCTGACAGTGCGACATTCCCTCAATACTGAGCCTCTGTCACTGCAGCACTCCCTCAGTACTGACCCACTGAGAGTGCAACACTCCCTCAGTACTGATCCTCAGACAGTGCGACATTCCCTCAATACAGACCCTCCGGCAGTGCGGCACTCCCTCAGTACTGACCGTCTGACAGTGCGGCACTTCCTCAGTACTGACCCTCTGACTGTGCAGCACTCCCTCAGTACTGACCCCCTGTCTGTGCGGCACTCCCTCAGTACTAAACCTGTGACAGTGCGGTACTCCCTCAGTGCTGACCCTCTGACAGTGCGGCACTCCCTCAGTACTGACTCTCTGACAGTGCAGCACTCCCTCAGTACTGTCCCTCTGACTGTGCGACACTCCCTCAGTACTGACCCTCTGATAGTGCAGCACTCGCTCAGTACTGACCCTCTGACAGTGCGGCCCTCCCTCAGTACTGACCCTCAGACAGTGCGGCCCTCCCTCAGTACTGACCCTTGGACAGTGCGGCCCTTCCTCAGTACTGACCCTCGGACAGTGCGGCACTCCCTCAGTACTGACCCTCGGACAGTGCGGCACTCCCTCAGTACAGACCCTCGGACAGTGCGGCACTCCCTCAGTACTGACCCTCAGACAGGGCGGCCCTCCCTCAGTACTGACCCTCGGACAGTGCGGCACTCCCTCCGTACTGACCCTCTGACAGTGGAGCAGTCCCTCAGTACTGACCTTCTAACAGTGCAGCTCTCTATCAGTACTGACCCTCGGACAGTGCGGCACTCCCTCCGTACTGACCCTCTGACAGTGGAGCACTCCCTCAGAACTGACCTTCTAACAGTGCAGCTCTCCATCAGT
>NW_025198805.1:0-372 GCF_004010195.1 Chiloscyllium plagiosum
CTGAGTACAGGATTAAGGATAGGATTCTTGGCAGTAGGAGGAATAGAGGGATCCTGGTGTGCAGGTACATAAATCCCTTAAAATGGCCACCCAAGTGGACAGGGTTGTTAAGAAAGCATATGGTGTTTTTGGCTTTCAGTAACAGGGGAATTGAGTTTAAGAGTCGTGAGATCTTGTTGCAGCTCTATACAACTTTGGTTAGATCGCACTTGGAATACTGCATCCAGTTCTGGTCGCCCTATTATAGGAAAGATGTGGATGCTTTGGAGAGGGTTCAGAGGAGGTTTACCAGGATGCTGCCTGGACTGGAGGGCTTATCTTATGAAGAGACGTTGACTGAGCTTGGACTTTTTTCATTGGAGAAAAGGAGGA
>NW_025198805.1:1525-5752 GCF_004010195.1 Chiloscyllium plagiosum
CCATGTGTGTACAAGGAGTACAGAAGGGGGCTGATGGCAGAGCCATGGATATACAGGGAGTACAGAAGGGGGCTGAGGACACTGCTGTGGGTGCACGGGGAATACAATAGGGGGCAGAGAACACATCCTCCAGGAGTTCCATTGTTGAGTTTTATTGTAGAGAATGTGCAGATACCTATCTTCACAGATTGTCGCCTCTGTGACAGAAACCGGGGATCCATGGTCAAGGTCACGGAGTATTGAGATCAGCCTGGAGGGGATAATGATGTTGAAGGTAGAGCTGTAGCCAATGACCAGGAGTCTGGTGTAGGCATTCTTGTTGTCCAGATGTCCCAGGGATGAATGCAGGGCAGGTATATGGCATCCGTTGTGGACCCGTTACAGCAGTCTGCACATTATAGGACAGCAGGTCAGGCTGGAAGACTGGAGGTGATGTGGGCCACAACCAGCGTCTCAAATGACTTCATGTTTATTGAGGTCAGAGCCACTAGGCAGGAGTCATTAAGGAACGTTGCATGTGCTTTCTCACTTACAAGGATGATGGTGGTCTTCTTGAAGCAGGTTGGGATTTCGGCTTCAGGAGGGAGAGGTTGAAGATGTTTGTAAATACCTCTGCCAGTTGGTCCTCACAGCATTTGAGTGTTCAGCCGGGAACACTCTCCAAGTCTGCCGCTTTCCTTGACTTGACCTGCAGAAAAACTGATCATGTCTGCAGTGGTGACAGCGGGCACAGGTACATCCGAGGCTGTCAGGGCAGTTTTCATGCTGACAGTCATTCATCACAGACATTCGCTCCACGGCCTCCCTCCGTCATCAACAACACACAGTGACGTTGGTTGTTGTGAGCAGCACACAGGTAGTGTTGAGACAGAGTTACATCATTAGATTGGGACTGTGCGCCATCAAGTCCTTTGTCACCATAACGGGGTAATTCACAACAATTCGGGGGCAGGGTGTGCTCCTACTGGTTGTCAGTGGTGCAGGGAGCGAAGATGGTACAGGTATAATTCCAGTCAACTCAATGCTTGAACCTGAATTGAGTCAACCACCTTGAGTCCTGTGCCTTTTTAATGGTGGACAGTTCTTAGGGAGTCAAGAAGTGCCATTTACATGAACCACCTGAACAAAGGACCTGAGGGCATTTTTGCTAAGTTTGGAGATGATACTGTGATGGTTGGATGGGCAGTCGATATTCATGAACTGAGGAGGCTGCAGAAAAGCTTGGACAGTTGAGGACCGTGGGCCAACACGTGGTTGATGGAATACAATATGGGATCGTGTGAGATTACGCACTTTGGTAGGCGGACAAAAGGCAGACACTATGTTCTAATAGGACCCATTAAATCTGAAGCACAAAAAGAATTTTGAAGCACTCGTCCTCTGTTATGGTTAATGTGCAGGTTCAGTTGGCAGTTAGGAAAGCAAATGCAAATATCTCATGCTCTTATGGTCATGTGGTCTATTATTCAGTGTAGAATTGTAAGTCTCTGAGCAGCTCTTGTAACCCTTGTATTTGTATGTTGATTTGACTTCATGTTCTGTTCAATGGTAACCCCTGTGATATGGACGATGGGAGGCTTCAGTGTCGGCCAGTACTCTATTAAACGTTAAATATACACAGATATCTGTGAGTCTCATCGGGCGGGAGTACACTGTCTCTCAAATGGTTGCCATTTTCAGACTGGTATTTTCGAAGGATCGATCCTGTTACGTCAGTATTGTTGAATTTAACAAAACAGATGCAATTTATCACAGCACACAGCAACAATAAGTCATCGAACACTGAATGAAGGAACGGCGATATATTTCCATATAAGGATGTTGATTGGTTTGGAAGGGAATTTATAGGTGGTGGCATTCCCATAGGTATGTTGGCCTTGTCATTCTAATGTAAGTGTTCTTGGGATAGGAAGATGCTGTCTGAGGATCTTTGGGGAATTTCTGCATTGTGTGTTGTAGATAGTACACACTTCCAGTACTTTAGCGACGGCGGTGGAGGGAGTGAATGCTTGTGGATGTCATGCCAATCAAATGGACTCTTTTGTCCTGGATGGTGTCAAGCTTCTTTTGTCTTGTTGGATCTGCACTCATTCAGGCAAGTGGGAGAATTCCATCTCATTCCTGACTTGTGCCTTTTAGATGAACGACAGGCTTTAGGAAGTCAGGAGGTGAGTTACTCGCGCAGTATTCCTAGCCTCTGATCTGCTCTTGATGAGTCGAGTTGAGTTTCTAATCAATTATAACCCACAGGATATTGATAGTGGGGAACTGAGCGATGATAATGTTGCAAATACTAAGTTGTCACATTGTTTCTTATTGGTGATGGTCATTGCCTGGCATCTGTGTGGTGCAAATGTTTCTTGCCACGTGTCAGCCCAAGCATGGAGAGGGACAGATCTTGTTGCATTTTGGCATGGACTGCTTCCGTATCTGACCATTTGTGAATGGTGCTGAACATTGTGCAGTCATTGTCGAATATCCCCAGGTCTGACATTATGATGGAGGGAAGGTCATTGATGAAGCAGCTGAAGATGCTTTGATCTAGGATTCATCCGGAAAGTCACTGAAGGTGTTGTCTTGTGTGGTGATGAAATATTTGATCATGAAACTTGCAGTTCAGCGAGCTAACCTACATCCATATTATCCTGAGGGACTACTGCAGAGATGTTCTGGAGCTGAGATGACTGACTTCCAACAACAATGACCATCTTCCCATCTATCAGTTATGACTCCAATAATGGAGTATTTTCCCGCAATACCGTTTTTGCTCGGGTTTCGTGAAGCCACGTTTGAAAGAATGTAGCCTTGATGTCAAGGGCGGGAATTCAGCTTTTTTTTCTATGTTTGAACCAAGACTGTAATGAGGTTAGGAGTTGAGTGTCACTGGTGGAACCCAACCTGGGTGTAACTGAGCAGGTATTGTTGAGCAGGTGCTGGCTTGATAGCACTGTTGATGTCCCCTTCCATCACTTTACTAACAATGGGGAGTAGACTGATGAGGTGGTATTTGGCCGGGTTGACTTATTGTTGGTTTGTAACCATACTAGAACAGCTCGGCTAAGGGAGCGGGAAGTTCTGGAGCACAAGCCTTCAGGATTATTGTCAGCATGTTATCAGGGCCCATAGCCTTTGCAGTATCCAGTGCCTTCACCGTTTCTTGATATCAGTCAATCGAATTTGCTGAAGACTGCTATATGTAATGATGGAGACCACAGGAGGAGACCGAAGTGGATCATCCACTCGAAACTTCTGAGTGAAGAATTCTGTGAAATCTTCAGTCTTAACTTTTGCACTGATGCTCTGAGCTCCTCCATTATTGAGGTTGGGGATATTTGTGGAGCCTCCTGCTCCGGTGAGTTGTTTAATCGTCCACCACCATCCACGATCAGATTTGCAGGACTGCAGAGCTTAGATCTGATGTGTTGGTTCTGGGATCGCTTAGCTGTGGCTGTCCCTTGCATTTTATGCTATTTGGCATGCAAATAGTTCTGTTTGGAAGTTTCAGCAGATTAACATTTTATCTTTATGTATGCCTGGTTCTGCTCCTGGCTTGCCCTCCTGCACTCTCTTTTGAACCAGGTTTAATCCTCTTGCTTGATGGTAATGGTTGATTGGGGGATATGCTGGGTATATGAGGTTACAGGTCACAGGGACTCCCAGAGCATCGACCGCCCGACTCGAAAACACTGAGCTGCCTCCTGTGTCGGATCGGATCTGCCTTTGGGACAAGACATATCCAGGGATGGTGATGGTGCTGTCTGGGTATATCTGTAAGGTAAAATTCCGTGCGTATGCCTATGTCAGGCTGTTGCTTGATTGGTCTGTAAAACAGTTGTCCCAATTTTGGCACGAGTACTCATTGTGAGGAAGGAGGACTTTGCAGGTTCGACAATGATGTTTCTAACGTTCACTGTTCCGGTATCCAGGTCAATACATCCGGTGTCATTTCTTTGAGATTTTGTAGCACATCCGACTGACTCGCTAAACCATTTCAGAGGGCGATTGAGAGTCGATCACATTGCTTTGGGTCTGGAGTCAACGGTCGGCCAGTCCAGTTGAGGAATGGAAGATTCCTTCATTGAAGAATATCAGTGACCCAGATGGATTTTTCTGACAATCGGCAACGATTTCATTCTCATAGGTAGATTCTTAATTCCAGGGATAATTTAAAATTATTGAATTGAAGTTCCAACGTCTGCAGTGGCGGGATTCGAACCTCGGTCCACA
>NW_025198806.1:0-5753 GCF_004010195.1 Chiloscyllium plagiosum
ACAGTACAGGCCTTTGGCCCTCGATGTTGCGCCAACCTGTCATACCAACCTAAAGCCCATCTAACCTACACTATTCCATGTACGTCCATATGCTTGACCAATGATGACTTAAATGTACCTAAAGTTGGCAAATCTACTACCGTGGCAGGCAAAGCATTCCACACCCTTACTACTCTCTGAGTAAAGAAACTACCTCTGACATCTGCCCTATATATATCACCCCTCACTTTAAAGCTATGACCCCTTGTGCTTGCTGTCACCATACTTGGAAAAAGGGTCTCCCTGTCCACCCTATCTAACCCTCTGATTATCTTATATGTCTCTATTAACCTCATGGTTCCGGAACTTGATCCCTCTATTAATAAAAGCTAAAACACTGTATGCCTTCTTAACAACCCTGTCAACCTGGGTGGCAACTTTCAAGGATCTGTGCACCTGGACACCGAGATCTCTCTGCTCATCTACACTACCGAGAATCTTACCATTAGCCCAGTACTTTGCATTTAGGTTACTCCGTCCAAAGTGAATCACCTCACACTTGTCCGCATTAAACATGTTCCCTGTTTTCACATACTTGCAGAACCAAACAGTATCAGATAATAGTCAGAGTAGAGTGGTGCAACCAACCTTGCTTTCTACTCTTGTAAACTTTAAATGAACAAAACTGGCTAGGTACTTCCCACCGGAGCACGGTAACAAAAATACGATCTAACATCAGCGGAAACTTATTCAAGTGAACAGAAACATATTCAATCAAAATCTAACATTGCCCGCGGTCATCTTTCCTTTCTAAACTGGGTTTCCTTGGTTATTAATGGAAGAGGATGAGCTATGAATGAGACTGAACAGGGAAAGGTTCTTTTTAGCAACAAGATGTAGTTTACTGCATGATAGCAACAGGTCCATGTTACATTGGCTAGTTATATTATAATTACTTGTACCACTACAGATGTCTTTCTCCAGCTTCTAGTTAGTTTACGAAGCTGCAAATAACCTGTCATATTTATAATCTAAATATTTAAACTCCATCCCTTGGCATGCTTATAATTACCTCTTTAACTAATTTAATTCACCTCAGTTTGGAGGGGAGTGGAAGTCATGTCATGTCCTCCACTATGACTGGTTATTATGATTGGTGCCTGGTTTGTGTTTTGAAATTAGCGTGCAGCCTGGTATCAGTACTTTCAGAGCCACAACCCCTCGCCCCACCCCACCCTCACCCCACCCAGCCTCACCTGGCTCTTATTGACTTTGGATTCACTGAAACTTCAGATGCTCGTGTTTGCAAATTGAAGATTTACAGATAGCTCGATGCCACAAAGATAGCCATCAGGATAAGGGCAATGTTAATACCTTTCTGCCCATATTGCCTTGAGATTTAATACATCGTGTTCCTGCAGATATAGTGCATTTTCCAACCTTCAGATAAAGAGGAAAATGGTTTCGGTAGCCTTCATAACACAGGGCTGGTTCGAGGAACAGATGTATAATCTCACATAAAGGAGGAGCAAGGACATTCTATAGTATTGAATCAATGGAAGTTGCATTCATTTAGCACACTGTGATGCGTAAGAACAAAGAACAATGCCCTCGAAGTGGCTGTGGAGGGGACGAGACTGTAACACACCTTCTTCTGCAATGTGCCTATGCAGAAGAAGTCTGGAGAGGAATACAGTGGTGTTTAACGAGCAGCGCCGTGACGCGGGACTCCGTGCTCTATAGTCTGTTCCCCGGGACGCACACCAAGACGAACATCAACTGTGCCTGGAGGATCATCAACTCGGTGAAGGATGCTCTCTGGGCGGTCCAAAACCTGTTGATCTTCCAGCTGAGGGAGTTGACCCCGACTGAATGTTGCAGACTGGCACATTCCAAGGTCCAGCACTACCTTGGGGCGCTGAAGCTTGGGGCAACTGCCGCCAAGGCGCGGTGGGGAAAGACCACCGTGTAACATCTGCCTGCCTAAGAAGAACAGGGCGCCCACGCAGTCATTTGGGCTCCGTTAATGCCTCAGCTAAATATATGGATATATGATTGATAAATGTACAGACCTTTATATATAAATGATAAATTCTGATCTCTGTATGCAAATGTTTACGTATATATGGCATGACCAACTGTACAGACCATCAAATTATTTTATGAATAAAGTATATTTTTGAAATTAAAAAACAAAGAACAATGTTGCATAAGAACAGGCCCTTTACCCCTCCAAGCTTGCACCGATACAATAGCCCTTCTGCATTAAAAGTTTCTACTGAAAGGATCCTTATCCCTCTATTCCCTTCCTAATCATGTATTCGTCCAAGTGCTTCTTCAATGCTGTTACTGTCTCTGCTTCCACCACCTCCTCTGGTAGCACATTCCAGGCAGTCACCAATATCTCTTGTATATTGAACCTGTGTCCCCTAGTAACTGACCTCTCCACCCTGGGAAAAAGCCTCAAACTTTCCATTCTACCTATGCCATTCACAATTTTATAAACTTATATCAGGTCATCCCTCAACCTCCTGCGTTCCAGTGAAAACAAACCCAATGTATCCAAACTTTCTTCATAGCTAAAATTCCCCATGCCAGGCAACATTTTGGTAAACCTTTTCTGTACCCTCTCCAAAGCATCCACATCCATCTGGTAGTGTGGTGACCAGAACTGGACGTAATATTCCAAGTGTGGCCTAACTAACATTCTATAAACTGCAGCATAACTTATCTGTCCTTATACTCAATACCCCTTCCAATGAAGGCAGGCATGCCATAGGCGTTTTTTATTGCTTTATCTACCAACGCTGCCACCTTCAGTGATCTACATTAAAGATGAAACAGTCCTCATTGATGGTGAAGGAGAATGACAGGGTACGCTCCGCATCCTTTTATTGAAAAGGCCTTACAGGTGATATGATTCAATTATGTACACTTGGACAATAAAGTTACTGAATTTGTTTTGATATTCTGTGGGAAGAATTTTCAGCCACAATTAGAACATAGAACGTTACAGCGCAGTACACGTCCTTCAGCCCTCGTGTTGTGCCGACCTGTGAAAATAATCTGATGCCCATCTAATCTACACTGTTCCATTATTATCCATATGTATGTCCAATGCCGATTTAAATGCCCTTAATGTCGGTGAGTCTACTACTGTTGCAGACAGGCTGTTCCATGCCCCTACTACTCTCTGAGTGAAGAAACTACTAATAATTGTCCTAAATCTATCACCCCTCAATTTAAAGCTATGTCCCCTAATGCTAGTCTTCACCATCCGAGGAAAAAGGCTCTTACTGTCCACCTTATCTAACCCTCTGATTATCATATATGTCTTAATTAAGTCATCTCTCAACCTTCTTCTCTCCAATGAAAGCAGCCTCAGTTCCCTCAGCTTTTCCTTGTAAGATCTTCCTTCCATACCAGTCAACATCCTAATAAATCTTCTTTGAACCCGTTCTAAAGCTTCCACATCCTTCCTATAATGCGGTGACCAGAACTGTAGGTAATACTCCACGTGTGGCCTGACCAGTGTCTTGTATAGCTGAAGCATGACCTCGAGGCTCAATTCACCTACAATAAATGCCAACATACTATATGCCTTCTTAACAATCCTATCAACCTGTGTAGGAACTTTCAGAGATTTATGCACCAGGACAATGAGATCTCTCTGTTCATCTACACTGCCAAGAATTTTATCATTAGCCCAGTACTCTGCTGTCCTGTTATTTCTTCCGAAGTGAAATATCTCTCACTTTTTCACATTAAACTCCATTTGCCACTTCTCAGCCCAGCTCTGCATCTTATCTATGTCCTTCTGTGACCCACAACATCCTTCAGCACTATCCACAACTCTACCTACCTTAGTGTCATCCGCAAATTTAATAACCCATCCTTCTACGCCCACATCCAGATCATTTCGAAAAATGACAAACAGCAATGGCCCCAAAACAGATCCTTGCGGCACACCACTGGTAACTGAGCTCCAGGATGAACATTTCCCATCAACCACCACCTTCTGTCTTCTTTCAGCTAGCCAATTTCTGATCCAAACCACTAAATCACCTTCAATCCTGAAACTCCATATTTTGTGAAATAGCCTATCGTGTGAAATCTTATCAAATGCCATGCTAAAGTCCATATACACCACACCAACCACTTTACCTTCATCCACCTGTTTTGTCACCTTCTCGAAGAACTCAGTAAGATTAGTGAGGCACGCCCTACCCTTCACCAAACCGTGTTGACTATCCCTAATCAAATTATTCCTTTCCAGATTATTATAAATCGTATCTCTTATAACCTTTTCCAACACCATACCCTCAACCGAAGTAAGGCTCACTGGCCTATAATTACCAAGGTTGTCCCGACTCCCCTTCTTGAACAAGGAACCAACATTTGCTATCCTCCAATCTTCTGGCACTACTCCTGTTGACAATGATGACATCAAGATTGAAGCCAAAGGCTCTGCAATCTCCTCCCTGGCTGCCCAGAGAATCTGAGGAGAAATCCCATCTGGCCCAGGGGTCTTATGTATTTTCAGATCTTCCAAAATTACTCCTCTTTGTCAACCTCAATCCCATCTAATCCGTATTCTTACTAACATTGCCTTTTTCCAATGTGAATACTGATGAAAAGTATTCATTAAGCTTTTCCCCTATGTCTTCAGATTCCACACACAACTTTTCACTACTATCTTTGATTGGCCCTAATCTTACTCTAGTCATTCTTTTATTCCTGATATACCTATAGAAGGTCTTAGGGTTTTCCTTGATCCTGTTCACCAACAACTCCTCATGTCCTCTTCTGGCTCTTCTTAGCCCTCTCCTTTAGATCTTTTCTTGCTAACTTATAACTTGCAAGGCCCCTAACTGAGCCCTCACGCCTCATCTTCACATAAGCCTTCCTCTTCCTGTTGACAAGAGCTTCCACATCCTTAGTAAACTATGGCTCCCTCTCTCAACAACCCCCTCCCTGCTTGATGGGTATATACTTACCAAGGACCCACAGTAGCTGTTCCTTGAATAAGCTCCACATTCCACAGTGGAATGTGGAAATCTCCTGCAGTTTTCTCCCCCATCCTATGCATCCTAAATCTTGTCTAATCACACCATAATTGCCTTTCCTCCAGTTATACCTCTTTCCCTGCGGTATATACCTATCCCTGTCCATTGCTATTGTGAACATAACTGAATTGTGGTCAACATCGCCAACGTACTCACCTACCTCCAAATCTAACACCTGGCTGGGTTCATTAACGAGTACCAAATCCAATATGGCATTGCCTCTTGATGGCCTGTCTTCACACTCTGTCAGAAAACCTTCCTGCATACATTGAACAAAAACGGACCCATCTAATCTACTTGAAATAAAGTATTCCCAGCCAATACTTGGGAAGTTGAAGTCCCCCATAACAACTACCCTGTTACTCTCGCTCCTATTGAGAACCATCTTTGCTATCCCTGCTATCCTCTACATCCCTGGAACAATTCGGAGGCCTATAGAAAACCCAACAAGGTGACCTCTCCCTTCCTGTTTCTAATCTCAGTCCAAACTACCTCAGTGGATAAGTCCTCACGTTATCTCAGCTGATGTAGTACTACCCTTGATTAACAATGCCACACCCCACCCTTTTATCATCATCTCTGTTCTTGCTGAAATATTGAAATCTTGGAATCTGCAACAACCATTCCTGTCCCTCCTCTAGCCATATCTCTGAAATGGTCACAACATCGAAATTGCAGGTACCAACCCATGTTGCAAGTTCACCCACA
>NW_025198807.1:0-5753 GCF_004010195.1 Chiloscyllium plagiosum
CAGGGATCAGTGTTGGGCGCATTGCTGTTAATAGTATTGATCTGGAATAAGTCATATGTGTTCTGATTAGCAAGATGGCAGATGTACGAAGATTGCTGTAGTCGCAGATCATGGATGTGTATGTCAGAGAATGCAGCGGAATGATGATAGACTGGAGAGTTGGGTATGGAAATCAACGGTGGTGTTCAATCCATGAAAATGCAGAGTGATGCATTTTGGAAAATCTAATTCAAGAATGAACTTTCCGTAAATGGAAAAGCCCTGAGGAAGTTGATGCGCAGACAGGTCTGGGTGTTCAGGTACATTGTAACCTGAAAATGGAAACGCAGGTCGACAGAATGGTCAAGAATGCCAAAGTCATGCTTTCCTTCATTGGGCGGGGGATTGAGTACAAGAGTTTTCAGCTCATGTTACAGTTATATCAGACTTTGGTTTGGGCTCATTTGGAATACTGCGTACATCTCTGAATGCCATATTATTAAGAAAATGTAGATTGAGTGGGTTCAGAGGGGGCTCACCAGGATATTGCCTGCTATGGACCGCCCCAAGACAGGAAGAGAGGATGAGCAGATGAGGTTTATTTTCATTAGAAAGAAGCAGGCTGAAGGTGGACTTGAGTGAGGCCTATAAAATCATAAGAGTAAATACAAGGCGGATAGCAAAAAGCCTTTTCAATTACTACAGGTAACAGGTTGATGGTGAGCAGGGAAAAAATTAAGGCATATTCTTTGCGCAGAGGATTATGAGTTCCTAGAACGCGTTGCCAGTGGAGGTAGGAGAGGTCGCCAAGTTGGAGTCATTTAACATGTTTCTAGACAGATACATGAATGGACAGAGAGCAGGCCTTTAGAAAATATGTGACGAGTTTAGATAGACGATCTGGATTAGCGGAGGCCTGGAGAGCCAAATGGCCTGTTCCAATGCTGTAATTTTCTTAGTTCTTACTTATTTGTTCTTTGGTGAGAAGTAATCACAACGCTGAGTCTAGGGTCACGAGAACTCACGAGACCTGGAAGAGATTATTGAAAATCAGAGGGATTCGGAACTGTATTATATTTTGAGATGCATCAGGTCAGTGATAACTAAAGTGCAGTGCATCTGGAGTCAGATGAAGATGTAAAGCTAGTCAGTAGTAATCGCAGTGTTCTGTGGTTTCAAAGTCACATCTGGGGATAAAGCAGGTCAGTGGTGACCACAGTATTGTTTACCTGGGGATCACATGTGCAGACACAGCAGGTGTGTGGCAATCATAGTGGTATTGGTCTGGAGTCACATGTAGAGACTGTTCAGATCATGCTTACGACAGTGCAGTTGGCCAGAACTTACACGCACCGACGTCGAAATGGAGCATGTCAGTGGCAACCACAGCGCTTTGGTCTTCATTCACATATAGACGCAGACCAAGTCAATGGTAACCAAGGTGATGTTGGCCTGGACTCATATGCAGAGGCCCAGCAGGTCAGTGATAACCACAGTATTGTTCGTATCGTGTTACATGCAGAGACAGAGCTGGTCAGAAGCAACCACAGTGCTGTGGGTGCACAATCACACGTGAAAACAAAGCACAGCAATGGTATCTACAATACTGTTGGCCTAGAATCACAAGTGGGTAGAGCAGGTCAACGGCTAAATCAGAGTTGTGGCTGGAACAAACTGTAGAACCAAAAAAAAATTGCATGTGTCAGACTGGCATCACTTGGAGGCAAAGATCGGTTGAGTCGTAGATGCAATGCTGTTGATCTGGTGTCACGTGCAGTTGTCAGTGGTCACCATAGTTCTGTGGTGCTGTATTCACATATAGAAAAGTGCAGATTAGTGATAACTACAGCGCTGAAGATCTGCAGTCGCATGTAGATCCAGAACAGGTCAGAGATACCGTGAGTGCTTTGGGCTCCAATTTACATGTCGAAACTGAGCAGGTCCATGTAACCACAGTACGGTAAATCTGCGGGTTACATGTAGGTTCTGGAACAGGTCAATTTGAAACACAGTGCTGTTGTTCTTCAGTCATAAGCAGAGACCAAGCAGGTCAGTTATAACCAAATGTACAGTGGATCTGCAAACACATGGAGAGACAGGGCAGGTCAGTAAGAAAATTAGTACTGAAGATGTGGAATCACATTTGGTCGAGAACAGGTCAATATCGATCACAGTGCTGTTGGTCTGGATTCAATTGTAAACTCAGACCAGATCAATGGATCCAAATTGCTGTGAGTATGATATCATGTGCAGCAACGTATAGGTCAATGATTGCCACAATACCAAATGTCTGGCATCATACGTAGACACTGATCAGGCCAGCAATAACCACAGTTCTCTGGAACTGGATTTACATTTAACGACAGAGCAGGACAGTTGCAACTGCAGCGTTGTTGGTCTGCAGTCATGTGCTGAGAAACCACATGTCAGTGATAACCATTGCTGTTGGTCAGGAGTTAGAATACAAGAATGAACACATCACAGATAAAACAGTGCTGTGGGTCTGGACACAAATGCTGGCACAGATCAGATAAGTCACAACCAACATGCTGTTCACCATGATTAACATACAGAAACAGAACAGACGAGAGGGAGCAAGCGTGTTGTGGGTCTGGTGTCAAATGCAAAAAGAGATCACATCAGAAATAACCGGGGTTTTGCGGATATGAATTCACCTGCAGAGACACAGCAGATTAGTGATCACCACTGTTATGGGCCTGGACACACTCGTCAGTCCAGACTACCTCAGAAATACTGGCAGGGCTGTGGGCCCAGACAGGTGTCCATAATCCTTTTTGTCTGATATAACATGAAAACCCAGAACAAGCCAGCAGTAATCACAGTGCTGTGGGTCTGAAGTTACACGTCAAGACTGAAGTGGTCAGTGATAACTGGCTATTGGCCAGCTGTTACACTTTGAGACTTAGCACGTCTGAAGGAAACATAGTGCTGTGGTCTGCAGTCATGTGCAGAGACAGAGAATGTCAGTGCTCACCACAGTGCAGTCGGCCTTGCATCACATGCAGAGATAGAGCAGGAACGCGATAACCAAAATGCTGTGGTCCTAGAGTCACATGTAGGGATGTAGCTGTTCAGTGGTAACAGTGCTGTGGATCTGGTTTCACATGTAGAAAAAGAACAGGTCCACATGGGCCACAGTGATGTGCATTTGGAGTCACAAGTAGGATTAAGAAATACCGATAGCAATCACAATGCTTTAGATCTGCACTTTCATATGGGTCCAGAGCAGGGTAGTGGTAACATCAATGCTATGGATCTGTGGAGTCAGAACATGTCAATGATAAGCATAATGCAGTTTTGTTTTGTAGTTACATCGAAGACAGATCAAGGTCAATGAATGCTGCAGTTCTGCACTTGGAGTCACATGCAGACACTGAGCAGGTCAGTAATATCCATTAGTATGGGGGAACACGTCAAAAAGGAGCATGTCAGTGGAAACCACAGTGCTGTTGGCTTGAAATCATTTGAAAGTTAATGGTGACGACAGTGCTGTGGGTATGGTGTAACACGGAGAGAGAAGTGAAATTGAGTTTTAAACACAATTCTATGAGTCTGGATTCATAAGTAGACAAAACTCATGTCAATGATGACCATAGTGCTTTGAGTCTGGAGTCGCATGTCGGTCCATAATGTATTAGTGGTTATCACATTGCAGTGAATGGAGTCACGTGAGAGGATAGAGAAGGTTCGTGATACCCAAAATGCTGTGTTTATGAAATCACCTGTAAAGTCAGGACAGGTTTTTGATCACCATAGTGTTGAGGGATCAGAGACTCACTTAGGGCAAGAGCAGGTCAATTTGCATGACAGTACTGTTGGTTTGTATTTACATGTAGAAACGGAGTAGGTCAGTCATGAGCGCAATGCTGGAGGCCTCGCATCACTTGTCGAGACAGATTGGGTCAGTGGTAACTGCGTTGCGGCGCGTCGAGTCTCGTGTGGAGACAGAAGCTTTCAATGGAACCCATATTTAAACGTACAGACACAGAAATATGGAGGGTAGAGCAGGAGGAAGGCGGCCATTTGGTTCATCAAATCCACACTAACCCTGCCACCGAGAGTACATCACCACTCTGTCACTGTAGCCTGGCACTTTCCATGGTGCATCCACACAATCTGCACCTTCCTACATACTAAGGGCAATTTAGCTTGAACAATCCACCAAACTTGCACATCATTGGACTGTGTGCGGAACAGCCAAGCACTCGGAGGAGAATTCCCTTCCCTCCACAATCTGTGTATTTATCCATCACCACAGGTGAGTAATCGATTGATAATCTTTGCTGCAATTAATAACGCTGGGGATGTCCTTTTGGGTACAAACAAAACGTTTGAAGATGTTCAATCAAGACTGCAAGCGACAACCACATGTGAAAGCGGGTTGGAACTCCATTGTGGCAGATGGAGAATTCGCAGATATTAGGAGAATGTGCATACACCACACAGACAACCTCCGGAGCGTGGAGTCAAACCTGACTGCCTGCTGTGCAGTGACAGTAGTGCTAGTGGTTGAGCCACCATGCAGTCCAATGAAAGAATTTGAGATAAGGTCAAGCTTCCTGAGCCTGACGTGACAAATGTAATATAATGCAATATAATATAATGTAATATAATATAATATAATATAATATAATGTAATGTAACATGATATAATACAATAAAATATAGTGTAATAATCTCCTTATCTGAGGAAGGATGTTCACGGAGCCAGTGCACCAAGGATTCACCAGACTTGGATGGTGAAACTGATGAATAAATACGTATGTGTTCGCTTTCGACGTTGATCGTTGGAGTTCAGAAGAATGAGGCCGGTCGGGGGCATTCTCATATAACTTGCCCACAGATCAGTCATGATCTCATTGAATACTTGAACGGGCTCCAGTGGCTCAATCGCCTGAATCTGTACAATCCAGCAAGACTGGACAGGCGAAAATCAGAAATGATCATCCCCGTGACCAGAGGAGTCCAGAACCGACAGGCTAAGAGGTATAGGATAGGTCATTTAGCACTAAGGCCGAGGATGTTTCATTTAACCTAACGAGTGAGAAGCCTGTGGAATGTTCTGCCACTGAAAATGCTCGAGACCAAAACTTGGAATGTTTTTAAGAAGGAGTTAAACATGGTTCTTGGAGCTAAATGGATCAAAGATTATGGGATAAAAGCAAGGCGACTTAATTGCACGATCAGCCATGATCACAGTGAATGATGCAGAGGGTCTAAGAACGGAATGGCCTACTCCTACGCATAGTTTCTATAGTTAAATGTGAAACCGACAGTAAAGTGACTCATCCGTGAACATCTCGATAACTTCGTTCCAAGCAGACAGGCAGAATGGCAATCTGTTCCGTGACGGAGGTAAATATTTGACAAGCAGAATGCACAGTCCAACATAACCTGATGCAGATCAGATGAAAAGTTCTGAAATATATTTTAAAAAGCAAACTTTTTTATGGCCTGTGAGGCTCGCTTTCTAGGGGAGCAATTTAGTGCCTCTCCCTCGCTGTCTGGACAGTTAAACGTATCAATGCGGCACTGTCGTGAGGTGGTTCCTCACTGGGTAAGGACAGCAGAATTCCTTCCATAAAGAACATGGTTGATTTGGACGGGTGTTTAAATGAATATTGCAATGCTTAATATTGGAATTGCTGTCATTCTTTCCAATAGCTGTGCTTTTCTATATTTTCTGCCTTTGGTTAAACTTTAACTATAGCATTGAAAATTTGTATTTTGTTTCACGTCGAGTATATTGACTA
>NW_025198808.1:0-544 GCF_004010195.1 Chiloscyllium plagiosum
AAACTTTCAGTAAAATCCAGTCAATCCCAGGAATTGGTGTGGATGAGCAGAGGGATCTTGGTGTCCATGTACACAGATCTCTGAAAGTTGCCACCCAGGTAAATAGTGCGGTGAGGAAGGCATATGGCGTACTGGCTTTTATTGGTAGAGGAATTCAGTTCCGTAGTCCTGAGGTCATGATGCAGTTGCATAAGACTCTGGTGCCGCATCGGCCGCATCTTGTGCAGTTTTGGTCGCCATACTATAGCAAGGATGTGGAGGCATTGGAACGGGTGCAGAGGAGGTTTACCAGGTTTACCCCTGGTATGAAAGGAAAATCGTATGAGGAAAGACTGAGGCACTTGGGGCTGTTTTCACTAGAGAAAAGAAGGTTTAGGGGTGACTTGATTGAGGTGTACAAGATGATTAGGGGGTTAGATAGGGCCGACAGTATGAACCTTTTCCCGCGTATGGAGTCGGGTATTACAAGGGGGCATAGCTTTAAATTAAGGGGGAGTAGATATAGGACTGATGTTAGGGGTAGGTTCTTCACCCAGCGAGTCGT
>NW_025198808.1:2730-5754 GCF_004010195.1 Chiloscyllium plagiosum
CTCTTTTAGCTGTAATGCTGCATAATGGGTCTGCCTCTGGAAATCTAGTCGACACATCCATTATTGTTAATAAATACTTATTCCCACTTTTGGGTTGAGATAGTGGACCTACACAATCTATCAACACTCTTGGGAAAGGTTCCTCAAATGCTGGAATCGGTATTAAAGTTGCAGGTTTTATTACTGCCTGTGTGACATGTTTGAGATGTCTGGCAATATTTAACTACAAATTTTGTGTAGTCCAGGCCAATGAAAATAGCTTTGTATTTCCGCCTGTATTGTCCTCACCCCGAAATGATCTCCAAGTGGTCGCTCATGTGCCACTCGCAGCACCTTCTTTCTATACCCAACAGGCAAAACAATTTGATGAATTTCTGTCCACGTCTGACCTGCTTCAGTGTGTGCTGATCTCCATATCCGCATTAAAACATCATTTATTAAGTAATAACACACAGGAATGCATTCATTTTCTTTCTTGTTAAATATCTTTTGAGATAACTTTTTTAACTCCTCATGTTTCTACTGTAATTCAATCAACTTAGCAGAGCTAAAAATACGTTCATGTTTTCCTACTTGCTCCTTCTCTGTTCCACTTATCAGATCAAAAAGAAGCTTTCAGATAACTCTACGTCAGCTTCCTTGTCTGTGCCTTTTGCCTGCTTAAACCTGTGTATCTGTGATCTTCTGATCACGCAATCTGGGGAAATTCCTGGATAAACATTTTCCAGGTCTTCAGTTGCCTGCATCTCCACTGGCTTTTCAACTAGAGTAGGCAGCACGCCTACCAGTGAATCAGCTATATTATTTGCAAGGACAAATTTTATTCCGGGAGCTGAGAGTTAGGGGTCCAGTACTCCTACCACACATTCTCCACTCTTCTCTGGATTCTCCAGCCTCACTTTACATAACTGAGCACTTTTTGCCTCACTATGAATTCCTGTTACCAGCATATTTTCTGGTAATAGTCTATCAAGAGTGCAAAAAGCCTCACCCCTCAGCATTACAGATTGCAAAGATGCTGTGTCAATTAATATTGGAACCTCCTTACCAATTACTGCTGGCCTATGTGAATGAACTTTACCCTTTCATGTAACTAGTTATCCTACATAGTTATCCTATATCTCCCACCTCATCAACACTGTGATTTTGTGTGGCCCACTTTATTACAATCAAAACACCATAGTATTTTAACTTCTTTGTCCCCGTCAAGGTTTTTTTTATTACTGTGGTAAATTATCCTTATAATCTGCACTGTGATCTACCTTTCCCTTTGCACGTGAGGATATCTCTTTGCTCCAATTTCTGTCCCTCAGAGACCATAACTAGTTCTGGAAACCAAAGTTTATGGACCAGTTCATAATCATCAGCCATTTCTGCAACTAACCTTGCTGCTTACACTCTCTGCTCTTCCACCTGAGTTTGCACTACTTCAGGCAGTGATTTTTTTGAATTCCTCCAAGTACTAACCTCTCTAAGGGCATTATAGCTTTGTTCGAATGTTAAAGCTCATATCCAACTATCGAAATTAGTCTGTTTGATCCTTACAAACTCAGTGTAGTTTGACCAGGATTCCTCATTAGATTCCTGGAAGGTTGCCAATGCAGACAAAATGTTTTTTTTAACCTCCTCGTTCTCCCCAGATACCTCCTCTGATAGGGATGTGAGTACCTCACCAGTCCGACCTACACATTTGGTTTGGATCAACAAAACCCGCAATGCCCCTGGCCACTACATTTGTTTAGCCAACTTTTCAAATGAGATGCAAAGGTCTTCTGACTACCAGGGGCTTGCTCATCCTCACTCTCTTCCTAACTAAGCACACCCTCAGCCGTTATCTCCAGCCTTTTACACTGACTTTGCTTTTTAAGTGTCAGTTTTTGCTATTCAAAAGCTGTCTCTTTCTCTCTCCCCTGTTGCTCTCCCTTTTGCCAATTTTTTTACTCTCTGTTCTCCTGCTCTCTTCCACACCCCCATACCCCCACCACCTTCTGCATTTTATCGAATGTCAAATGTTTCATTTTGGCTGCCCTTTCCTTAACTCTCGACGTTAACTCAAGATGTTTCATTTGCAACTGAATTCTTGCCACCTCTGTAGATTCTGATGGATTCTCCAGTAAGTTTAATTGACGAGCTACTGCTGTAATTATCTCTCCGTTCCTCTCAGAAGCAGTCACTTCCAATTCCAGCTTCTCAGCTAATTCTTGCAAGTTGGTCTTATTCACTTTTCGTAAAATTTCCAAAGTCACTGCGTGCACACCCAGGAAACGTTTGGCGACTGAAATAGCCATTACTATTCGAAGCTTTGTCAACCCAATCAAACTAATACCCGAAATAAAGACACTAGCACCTCCCACTTGCTGTTGAAAATCCAGCAATGAGTCCCCACTCTGTTATGGACGAGGCTAGACCACTGAAATCATTCTTAAGGAAGCAGCCCTGAGCATAACTTTGCAGTTTGTTTTGTGCATTATCCAATGAAAATTACCGGGAGTACTTTAGCTAGGATGTTTTTAAATCAGACAAAAACCTTATTCACAAAGTTACACAATGAAACACTATGAACAGAATAAAGAACCCCTACAGAATTCAACCTATCCAGCTAGACTTAATTATGCTATTCCAAATACACACAATAGTCCCAATAATCAAACTTCCTTGAAAAAACGTTATAATGGAATGCATGCTTCCAGGTTGAAGCTGAAGGGCAGAAAAGAGAGAGAGTTTCCACACAGCTCCCAGTTGAACTTCCCAGTTCAAGACTCAACTGAAAACTGCTCAGCTCAGCTCAACTCAGCTAGCTCAGCGAAAAGAGCTGACCATTCCCCGTTCATTATACAGGTTACTTCGAAAGCATGACAACTTTGCTATGTAGTTTCATCTGTTTATATATAAATAAAAGGCCTCTGGTATCTGCACCAAACCAGACTGATCGCAGCCTGACCCCGTTTTATTGACCCTCTGAAAAACATCAAGGACAGAGTCTACTTGAGACAATGAACAGCTTTTAGCAAAAACGAAGTCAGA
>NW_025198809.1:0-5756 GCF_004010195.1 Chiloscyllium plagiosum
AGGCACTGACTGTGGATTCACATCAGGCACTGAATGTGGTTCACATCTGGCACTGATTGTACATTCACTACAGGCACTGACTGTGGATTCACTACAGACACTGACTGTAGATTCACATCAGGCACTGACTGTGGATTCACTAGACGCACTGACTGTGGATTCACTACAGGCCCTGACATTGGGTTAACTACAGGCACTGACTGCGGATTCACTACTGGCACTAACTGCAGATTTACTGCAGACACTGACTGTGGATTCACTACAGGCACTGACTGTGGATTCACTACAGACACTGACTGTAGATTCACATCAGACACTGACTGTGGATTCACTACACGCACTGACTGTGGATTCACTACAGGCCCTGACATTGGGTTAACTACAGGCACTGACTGCGGATTCACTACAATAACTGACCGTGTATTCACTACAGGCCCTGACAGTGGATTCACTGCAGGCACTGTCAGTGAATTCACTACAGGCACTGACGGTGGGTTCACTACTGGCACTGACTGTGTGTTCACATCAGGCACTGACTGTGGGTCCACATCAGGCACTGACTGTGGTTTCACATCAGGCACTGATTGTAGATTAACTACAGGCACTGACTGTGGATTCATATCAGGCACTGACTTTGGGTTAACTACAGGCACTGACTGCGGATTCACTACAATAACTGACTGTGGATTCACTGCAGGCACTGATTTTGGATTAACTACGGGCACTGACTGTGGGTTCACTACAGACACTGACTGTGGATTCGCAACAGGCACTGACTGTGGATTCACTACAGGGACTGACTGTGGATTCACATCAGGCACTGATTGTCGATTCACTACAGGCACTGACTGTGGATTCACTACAGACACTGACTGTGGATTCACATCGGGCACTGACAGTGGAATAACTACAGACACTGACTGCGGATTCAATACAGGCACTGACTGTGGATTCACTACAGGCACTGATTTTAGATTAACTACAGACACTGACTGTGGATTCCCATCAGGCACTGACTTTGGGTTAACTACAGGCACTGACTGCGGATTCACTACAGTAACTGACTGTGGATTCACTACAGGCACTGACTGCGGAATCACTACTGGCATTACTGCGGATTCACATCAGGCAATGACTGTAGATTCACATGTGACACTGTGGATTCACATCAGGCACTGATTGTAGATTAACTACAGGCACTGACTGTGGATTCACTACAGGGAATGATTGTTGATTCACGACAGGGACTGACTGTGGATTCACTCCAGGCACTGACTGTGGATTCACTACAGGCACTGACTGTGGGTTGACTACAGGCACTGACTGTGGATTCACAACAGGCACTGAATGTGGATTCACTACAGACACTGACTGTGGATTCACATCAGGCACTGATTGTAGATCAATGACAGGCACTGACAGTAGATTCACTACAGACACTGACTATGGATTCACTACAGGCAGTAACTGCAGATTCACAGCAGACACTGACTGTGGAATCACTACAGGCACTGACTGTGGATTCACATCAGGCACTGACTGCAGATTCACGGCAGACACTGACTGTGGAGTCACTACAGGCACTGACTGTGGGTTCACTACAGGGACTGACTGTGGATTCACGACAGACACTGACTGTGGATTCGCAACAGGCACTGACTGTGGATTCACTACAGGGACTGACTGTGGTTTCACATCAGGCACTGATTGTAGATTAACTACAGGCACTGACTGTGGATTCACTATAGACACTGACTGTGGATTCACATCAGGCACTGATTGTAGATTAACTACAGACCAGGCAGCATCCAGGGAACAGGAGAATCGACGTTTCGGGCATAAGCCCTTCTTCAGGAATCCTGAAGAAGGGCTTTTGCCCGAAACGTCGATTCTCCTGTTCCCTGGATGCTGCCTGACCTGCTGCGCTTTTCCAGCAGGCACTGACTGTGGATTCACTATAGGCACTGACTGTGGATTCACTACAGGCACTGACTGTGGATTCACTATAGGCACTGACTGTGGATTCACTACAGGCACTGACTGTGGATTCACTATAGGCACTGACTGTGGATTCACTACAGGCACTGACTGTGGATTCACTATAGGCACTGACTGTGGATTCACTACAGGCACTGACTGTGGGTTCAATACAGGCACTGACTGTGGATTCACATCAGGTACCGATTGTAGATTAACTACAGGCTCTGACCGTGCATTCACTACAGACACTGACTGTGGGTTCACTACAGGCACTGACTGTGGAATCACTACAGACACTGACTGCGGATTCACATCCGGCACTGACTGTGGACTCACAAGTGACACTGACTGTGGATTCACATCAGGCACTGATTGTAGATTCACTACAGGCACTGACTGTTGATTCACTACAAGCACTGAATGTGGATTCACTACAGGCACTGACTGTGGGTTCAATACAGGCACTGACTGTGGATTCACATCAGGCACAGATTGTAGATTAACTACAGGCACTGACAGTGGATTCACATCAGGCACTTACTGTTGGTTCACTACAGGCACTGACTGTGGGTTCACTACAAGCCCTGACTGTGTATTCACATCAGGCACTGACTGTAGATTAATTACAGGCACTGACTGTGCATTCACTACTGGCACTAACTGCAGATTTAATGCAGACACTGACTGTGGATTCACTACAGGCACTGACTGTGTATTCACATCAGGCACTGAGTGTAGATTAATTACAGGCACTGACTGTGCATTCACTACTGGCACTAACTGCAGATTCACTGCAGACACTGACTGTGGATTCACTACAGGCACTGACTGTGGATTCACTATAGGCACTGACTGTGGATTCACTACAGGGACTGACTGTGGATTCACATCAGGCACTGATTGTAGATTAACTACAGGCACTGACTGTGGATTCACTACAGACACTGACTGTGGATTCACATCAGGCACTGATTGTACATTCACTACAGGAACTGACTATGGATTCATTACAGGCACTGACTGTGGATTCACATCAGGCACTGACTGTGGATTCACTACACGCACTGACTGTGGTTTCACTACAGGCCCTGACTTTGGGTTAACTACAGGCACTGACTGCGGATTCACTACAATATCTGACCGCGGATTCACTACAGGCCCTGACAGTGGATTCACTACAGGCACTGTCAGTGGATTCACAACAGGCACTGACGGTGGGTTCACTACTGGCACTGACTGTGTGTTCACATCAGGCACTGACTGTGGGTTCACATCAGGCACTGACTGTAGATTAACTACAGGCACTGACTGTGGATTCACATCAGGCACTGTCTTTGGGTTAACTACCGGCACTGACTGCGGATTCACTACAATAACTGACGGTGGATTCACTGCAGGCACTGATTGTACATTAACTACAGGCACTGACTGTGGTTTCACTACAGACAGTGACTGTGGATTCACATCAGGCACTGATTGACGATTCACTACAGGCACTGGCTGTGAATTCACATCGGGCACTGACAGTGGAATAACTACAGACACTGCGGATTCAATACAGGCACTGACTGTGGATTCACTACAGGGACTGACTGTGGGTTCACATCAGGCACTGACTGTGGATTCACTTCAGGCACTGATTTTAGATTAACTACAGGCACTGACTGTGGATTCACATCAGGCACTGACTTTTGGATAACTACAGGCACTGACTGTGGATTCACTACAGTAACTGACTGTGGATTCACATCAGGCACTTACTGTGGATTAACTACAGGCATTAACTGTGGATTCACTACAGACACTGACTGTGGATTTACATCAAGCACTGATTGTGGATTAACTACAGACACTGACTGTGGATTCACATCAGGCACTGATTGTGGATTCACTACTGGCAGTGACTGCGGTTTCGCAATTGACAATGACTGCAGATTCACTATAGGTACTGATTGTAGATTAACTACAGGCACTGACTGTGGATTCACTACAGGCACTGACTGCCGATGAACAAGTGACACTGACTGTGGATTCACATCAGGCACTGATTGTAGATTAACTACAGGCACTGACTGTGGATTCACTACAGGCACAGACTGAGGATTATCTACAGGCACTGTCTGCGGATTCACTACAGACAATGACTTTGGATTCACTACAAGCACTGATAGTAGATTAACTACAGGCACAGACTGTGGATTCACATCAGGCACAGACTTTGGGTTAACTACAGGCACTGACTGCAGATTCACTTAAATAACTGACTGTGGATTCACTACAGGCACTGATTGTAGATTAACTACAGGCACTGACTGTGGATCAACAACAGGCACAGACTGGATTCACTACAGACACTGACTGTGGATTCATATCAGGCACTGATTGTGGATTAACTACAGGCACTGACTGTGGATTCATTACTGGCACTGACTGCGGATTCACTACAGGCACTGACTGTGGATTCACTTCAGGCACTGATTGTAGATTAACTACAGGCACTGACTGTGGATTCACTACTGGCACTGACTTCGGATTCACAAGTGACACTGACTGTGGATTCACATCAGGCACTGACTGTAGATTAACTACACGCACTGACTTTGGGTTAACTACAGGCACTGACTGCGGATTCACAAGTGACACTGACTGTGGATTCACATCAGGCACTGACTTTAGATTAACTACACGCACTGACTTTGGATTCACTACAGACACTGACTGTGGGTTCACTACAGGCACTGACTGCGGTTTCACTACAGGCACTGATTGTAGATTAACTACACTCACTGACTGTGGATTCACATCAGGCACTGACTGTAGATTAACGACAGGCACTGACTGCGGAATCACTACAGACACTGACTGTGGATTCACATCAGGCACTGCTTGTAGATTAACTACAGGCACTGACTGTGGATTCACTACTGGCACTGACTGTGGATTGACTACATACAATGATTGTAGATTAACTACAGGCACTGACTGTGGATTCACTACTGGCACTGAGTGTGGATTCACAGCAGACACTGACTGCAGATTAACTACAGGCACTGACTGTGGATTCACTACTGGCACTGACTGTGGATTGACTACATACACTGACTGCGGATTCACTACAGGCACAGATTGTAGATTAACTACAGGCACTGACTGTGGATTCACTACTGGCACTGATTGTGGATTCACCACTGTCACTGACTGTGGATTCACTACTGACACTGAGTGTGGATTCACAGCAGAAACTGACTGCAGATTAACTACAGGCACTGACTGTGGATTCTCTACTGGCACTGACTGCGGATTCACTACTGGCACCGACTGTGGATTCACCACTGTCACTGACTGCGGATTCACTGCAGACACTGAGTGTGGATTCACATCAGGCACTGATTGCAGATTAAAAACAGGCACTGACTGTGGATTCACTACAGACACTGACTGCAGATTCACTACAGACACAGACTGTGGATCCACTAGAGGCACTGATTGTAGATTAATTACAGGCACTGACTGTGGATTCACTAATGGCACTGACTGCGGATTCACAAGTGACACTGACTTTGGATTCACATCAGGTACTGATTGTAGATTAACTACAGGCACTGACTGCGGATTCACATCAGGCACTGACTGCGGATTCACAAGTGACACTGACTGCAGATTCACTACAGTTTCTGATTGTAGATTAACTACAGGCACTGACTGTGGATTCACTATTGGCACTGACTGTGGATTCACTACTGGCACTGACTGCAGATTCACATCAAGCACTGATT
>NW_025198810.1:0-1204 GCF_004010195.1 Chiloscyllium plagiosum
AGACAGGGATGGGGTAGAGAATGGGATGCCCTGTGGAGGGTCAGCGTGGACGTGATGGGCTGAATGGCCTGCTCCCACAATGCAGGGAGTTTATGGACCCAGTTGGGATATGATTACCTTTCAGCTATGTCACCCCAAATTAGAAATGTACAGCCATCTGGACTGGTACTGATTGGCTGAACACCAAAAGCAGTTGGCAGTTTTGAAGATTACCCATGTTCAGTTGAGTGATTAACATGCTTGGGCAATAGCTAGACCAGGTGACAAACTTGGATAGCCAAGGCAAAAGGTACCCTGTCTGCTTGTGCCCCCAAGGATACCCACTGCCGTGGTTTTACAGCAGTGTTACATAACAGAGTAGACTCCCCACATACAGAGAACCCACCGGACTGTTCGGAGAGATTGAAACATACCAATATTGAACAGATAGTTCCAATGTTAAAATACTTACCAAATGGTTCAGGGACTGTGGAAGAAACAGATATCTGTGTTAACATCGGCTGCAGAAAAACGAGTGACGATTCACATTCTCAACGCAATTGGTTCAGGAATTCAAATATCTCCTGTTCAGAGATCACTGTAAAAACTCAGTGGGAACCTCTCCGAAACAACACGGGCCTGCCTCCATCACCCACTCTGAGCGTGATCCCTGGATCCCAGTAATCCACTGTGGGATCGACATTCTCCACATCCTCCCTTTGCGAATTGGCCAACTCTGCCTCCTTCAGTCCCCAGCTTTCCTCCCAGTGGGAACACTTTCCCCCCATTGACACCACCCTGGGAATTTTAAACACCTCAATTAAATCTCCCCTTGACCCTTTGTGCTGTGAGAACAGCCCCAGGTTTACCATTCCCTCCTGGAACTGTTCGAGTAAACTTCCTTTACTCTGTCTCCAAGGTTTGGTTACCTTTCTGAGGTGACAGAGCTCTGTCCATGGTCTACACTGGACACTCGGAGCTCCGTCCAGAGGCTGCGAGCTCTGTCTATGGTCTACACTGGACACTCGGAGCTCCGTCCAGAGGCTGCGAGCTCTGTCTATGGTCTACACTGGACACTCGGAGCTCCGTCCAGAGGCTGCGAGCTCTGTCTATGGTCTACACTGGACACTCGGAGCTCCGTCCAGAGGCTGCGAGCTCTGTCTATGGTCTACACTGGACACTCGGAGCTCCGTCCAGAGGCTACGAGCTCTGTCCATGGTCTACA
>NW_025198810.1:4101-5756 GCF_004010195.1 Chiloscyllium plagiosum
ATGGA
This sequence comes from Chiloscyllium plagiosum, assembly GCF_004010195.1. NCBI lineage: Eukaryota > Metazoa > Chordata > Chondrichthyes > Orectolobiformes > Hemiscylliidae > Chiloscyllium > Chiloscyllium plagiosum. Next base: position 4,107 of record NW_025198810.1, read on the forward strand.
TGGGTTGGACCGAAGGGTCTGTTTCCGTGCTGTCCATCTCTATGACTCTGTGACTCGCTCTGTATATCATGAGATCTGCAAATGTCCTTCACACTCTCTGTGTCCTTTCACAATTTGGAAGCCATTGGACTCCCTTTTATGCTGCTGCCAGTCTCTTTTTCATGCTCTCTCTTTGGATCTATGAACTGATTCACTCACCTCTCTGAACTAGCGCTGTGGACACTGTTTCTCACGAGCGTAATCAGTCACATACAGAGACTTTCAGCTCCATCTTACTCTCCATCTCTTCTGTCGTCAGTGGGAGAGCTGAGTCCAGGGGTGGTTCATTTGGAAAGGAGTTGGATAGTTTCCTGAGATTGACCGACGTGTCGGTATGGAGAGAAATGGTACCTCATTGGCCCCATTACTCAGACACGCTCTCCCAGAGCTTGTGTGTTTGGTTTCAGGGCTAAATTTTACAAAGTGTGTTCCTCAGTGGAATTCCCATCTTTACTGTTTGTCCCTACTCTCCCGGGAGATTGTGAGTCTGGTCGGGGTCTGGGGTGGGAGGGGACATGGGGGAGTGCGCTGATGGGCAGGCAACTCTGGGTGAGACAGGTTCAATGCTCCAGTCCCTTTTTCCCCATCCTCTGTCCTCTTGTCAGTGCTCTGATCAGTACTTTTGGAGACATCACTCCCCTTCACCCCACTATGTGACTTTGTTAAACGTCTCGTCATTGGCTTCATGTCCCAGAATGCTCGCTGTTCCTGCCTGACCTCGCTCTTCAAGGATGCCACGTCAGATGTTGGCGAATCTGCCCCCCCCACCCCACCTCACCCACACCTGGCCCAATAAATATTCACAGGGATCATTGTGACATTCGAGATAAATCTCCCAGAGAACACGATGGAAAGGGATAAGATGTTCTCTGATAATCTACGGGATAACGAGGGAAATGTCCGCGGCTCATGGCATTCACTCAGCTCCTTTATGCCAAGGTACATCCGGCAACGTGGCCTATTGGCAGTGACGACTGGCAGCGTGGCAGAGGGGGAATGTGTGGAGAGTTGGAGAGGAACAGGGAAGTTTGAGGATCTGGTTCCCAACACTTTCCACCACTGAGGGTTTCCCACACCCCATGTCTGGCTGAGTGGGGGATTTATCAATGGCGAGAGCTGGCTATGATTGATTTTTCTCAATCCGCTCTCTCTCAGGGAGATATCTGTGCACTGACCAGTGTCTCTCAATCCCCCCTCTCTCAGGGAGAGATCTTTACACTGACTGATATCCTTCCATATTCCTATCTCTCAGGGAGACATCTGTTCACTAACTAGTGTCTCTCAGTTCCCTTTCTCTCTCTCTCTCTCTCTCACACTCTCTCTCTCTCTCTGTGTCAGGGAGATATCTGTACACTGACTATTGTCTCTCAGTCCCCTGTCTTGCATGGAGTTATCTGTACATGACTGTTGTCTCTCAGTCCCTCCTCTATCTCAGGGAAATATCTGCACACTGACTGATTTTTCTCAGTCCCTTATCTCTCTCAAGGAGATATCTGTATACTGACTGGTGTCTCTCAGTCACCCCTTCCTCTGTCTCTCTCTCTCTCTTTCTCCCTCTTCGTCTCAGTACCCTCTCTTTCTCAGGGAGATATCTGTACACTGACTGGTGTC
>NW_025198811.1:0-1351 GCF_004010195.1 Chiloscyllium plagiosum
CCTGGTGTTGTGTGATTTTTAACTTCATCCAGGAGAGTCCACCACCGGCTCCTCCACATCATTTCTAGTGAGTACAGCCCACACCTCCCAATGCTGCCAGTAAACTTTACAACGCCGATGAAATGACACACTATGCGCTCCTGAAAAATTCACAATTTCTAACGAAACTGGCTGCTCCTTCACTGATCCATCTGATACGCCACATTGGAAGCTTAGTGCAGGAAGCTGAAAGAAATGAGCAGCTATAAAACAAAAACCTTGGAGCTCAAAGCTTTCAATGAGAGTCTGAGCTGGGGGTAAATTCAGATAACTTTTCTTGAGATCCAAGTTTGTTACAGCTTCAAGCCCCCTCAGCAAAAAGGCAAAGAAAAAGTAGCTGCTTTTTAAACAGTTCAAGGTCAAAACGCACATGCTACCCCACCACCCCCCTACCCACCTCACTTCTTTACTATTGGTCACCACCAAGTTGTCCCTTTGTAATTGGATCCTTGGTACAGCCTTAACCTGGAGGAAGTGTTGCCTCACTTGGCAATTTCAACCCATACCCTGTATCGCACCATCTGCTGCAGTGGGATTCAAACCCGGGAGCCCCTGGAACTGGGTTGATAGTCCAGTCGATACTGGCACTCAGCCATCGTGCCTTAAATCCCCCTGCAATGGTACATAAACTCCCTGGTACCTCTGCAGGTTAGTAGAGCTGGTGAAGCCCTTCCGGTAAACGGGGGCAGCTGAAGGGCCTCTGCCCCATGTGGACCCGCTGGTGCCTCAGCAGGGTGGAGGAATCGCTGAAGGCCTTCCTGCACACACTGGGCAGCTGAAGGGCGTCTCCCCAGTGTGGATCCGCTGGTGGGTTAGCAGGGTGGAGGAACTGCTGAAGCCCTTCCTGCAGATGGGACAGGGGAACGGGCTCTCCCTGGTGTGGCTGCGCCGATGAGTCTCCAGGACAGATGGGACACAGAAGCTTTTCCTGCAGTCGCCACACTTCCACTGTTTCTCCACGGGGCTGGATTCCTCAGGTTTCTCTATGGCCGAAGCTTCAGTTACACACAAATGCGTGTGGAGCCCCTCCCCACCGTGAATTCCTCTTCCCAGGCCGTATAACTGTTTCAGGCTCAACACTCAGTGTGCTGCAACAGTAGGGTCTCTCATCCAGTCCCACTGATGCTGAAAACTTACTCAAACAGGAACCAAAACGCTTTGCTCCTTCTCACAGAATCATAGATGAACACCGTTGCAGTCCCGATGGATTGCGTGACTGTCAGACATTGACGTCAAAGTGAGGACTGCAGACGCTGGAGAGTCAGTGTCGAAAAGTGTGCCGCTGGAAAAGCACAACAGGTCAGGCAGCATC